>NW_010549433.1:656-872 GCF_000687285.1 Phaethon lepturus | reverse complement strand
AGGCCAACCATATCCTGGGCTGCATCGAAAGAAGCATATCCAGCAGGTCAAGGGAGGTTATGCTGCTCCTCTACTCCACTCTGGTGAGACCCCAGCTGGAGTCCTGCATCCAGCTCCGGAGCCCTCAGCACAGGAAAGACATGGACCTGTTGGCCAGGGTCCAGAGGAGGCCACAAAAATGATCAGAGGGATGGAACACGTCTCCTCTGAGGACAG
>NW_010549433.1:0-419 GCF_000687285.1 Phaethon lepturus | reverse complement strand
TGGAAACCTTCAAGGTCAGGTTGGATTGGGCTCTGCACAACCTGATCTAGTTGAAGATGTCCCTGCTCATTGCAGAGGGGTTGGACTAGGTGACCTTTCAAGGTCTCTTCCAATCCAAACTATTCTGATTCTGTGATTCTATCTATAGCTGTACATTTTTTCTCCTGTCATGTGAACTTTAAGTTGTCTTTGTAGATATAGATGATCTTACCTACAAGTATCTTCCCAGTACAGATGTGTCAGGTGTCAGTATAATAGGATTGTTTCAGGATCCTATATTGGCAGCAAAGCTTGTAATCTGCACTGGCTTTGAAGAATTCATTGCAGTGGTTATTTCTGAGGTCATGTGATTCCACCATTCTCTGAATTCAGCCATCCTTTTTTTAAATATGGTGTACTGAGGGATTTTATTATTCCTC
>NW_010549432.1:5316-13892 GCF_000687285.1 Phaethon lepturus | reverse complement strand
TCCAAACTAGTGATTCTGTGATTCTGTGAACCACACTTTGTTAGGTCCCATACACACACAGACCACAGTGATGGTCTTTGTATTAGAAAGTTTATACTACAAGCTTCCACAGGAGAATAATCTGTCTTTTTAGCTACATTAATATTAGTAAATTAATACAGATGAATAGTCCCAGGCATTGAGATCAGCTTGGAATGGCCTACAGCTACCCTGGAAAAACAGTGTTGGTCCCCAAAGGTTTTGCAAACTGCCTCTTTAAATGGTCCCTGGAACTTTCTACTGCCTTGAACTGCATTTGCATTTGAATTAGCAGAGAGTAACTCAGACCATTCTAAGCATTTAACAGCATAGGCAGTTGTCTTCCAGTGCCTGTCCCTGGATGTTGTTTAATCTGGTAGCATAGATGGAGTTCATGTGTTTCAAAGTTGTCTGAAATTGGAGAAACATGATCAGTCCAAGTCACCTTTTCTTGTTCCGTTGTCAGAGGTGAGATGTTTTTTCTCAGTTAACACAACTGGAAATGCAGTAATTCAGTGGATCTCAATCACCCTTACCTATTCTAAAGGATTTATATTTTTGACATGAACTTGTGAGAAACATAAAAAAAATATTAAAAAGTATGCTGAATGTTCTGGGTTTTATTAGGAAAAATATATTTATTGTAAATGAAAGCTTGTCCTTTACTTTAAATGCATACTTCAGTCAAGCCTTATTCCACAGAACGCCTCAGCATGTCCTCAAGTCTTCAGTATATTTTTTACATAAAAACATGATAGCAGGAATAACTAGAAGTTATGACTTCTCAAGACAAAAGTGAAACAGGGACACAGTATTTTTAGAGCATTTAGATTTCATTCATAATTATTAAAACCAAGTTCTAAAGTTATTTACAACTTACTGAAGAGAAATATCTAGCTACATCATATTTATACATATTAATCTGCTCTGCCACTACAAGTTGGCAGTGGAAAAGAGAGGTTTTTTAACCTATACCTTATCATTATGAGCAGTTATCTTCATAAAAGTGATAACTTTAAAGTTTTAAAGAAACAAGAGTTTGGAGATATATTAGTCCATAAAAGTTTGGGAGGAAATAGGAAAAACACTAGACCATGGCTATTGAACATCAGGTATGCAAAGACACCAAAGACAGTAAAATTCTGCCTCAGATAAAAATAAATAGTTTTTTCAGAGAAAACCTGCATAGAGAACCAAAATAGATTTTTTTTTAAACTCAATATTCAGAGGCATCAGACAGAGCAGAATGATTGCTCATGTGGTTTAGATGTAAAATTCCTGTACAAATATGCACCCAAGATTACGTTCACTTATTGCCCTAAACACTTATCCCTGGTTCTGTTGCCAGCCCTGGTATATCCCGCTCTGTATCTGTGCAGCTGATACAGACAATCACTGCTACATTTTTAGGGGAACGATGCACTTGCCAACCCAATCACATCTTAGTTTTTTCAGAGAACTTACTTCCTTTGTTAAGGTAATTACGAAAATTGATGCTGTCCTCTGGCAAGCTGGTAGCCTGTCTTCATGTCACTCGCACTGTCCGTACGCACAATTACTTACAACAGATGTCTACTGAATCCCCTACAATAGTCCAGTTTCCCCTGTCCTTATATTGGTTTGCTAGCATCATTTCATATTTATGCCACATAATCATAATACACCTGATGAGAGAGAGCACACACCTGCATTTAACAGAGGACAGTACAGACAGTGCCCCATCAAACACGCATGGCAAGTATTTCCATGAACAAAGGAACAACTTCATTTGTGGTCTTTTTCACAAGACAGCTATCATGTCATCCTCAAAAATTTTTGCTTTTATTCAAACTGAGAGTCACTTTATAACTTCAGTATACTTGACTGATCATGATGTATTACAAATGATCCTTCCACATCACTCTGCAAATATCTGATGCGTAATAACAGAGAACATATTGACAAACATACACTATTTCAACAGCTGCAGTAGAAGCACAGTGCAAAAGTCTTTTCCCTTTCTTTTCAAATACTCTCATAACTTTCAAAAAACAGTCTGCTTAAAATTCCTCATGTCTCCCATACACTTACCGCAGTAATAACTCAGCATCATGATAGCCAATGGGATGAACTGGAATTTTTGGGAGACCTATACCACTGGCTTTGTCTAATCGGTAGGTGTATTCTGAAAGCAAAAGACAGGTATTTTCATATTTACAACTCCTAGAAGGAATCTGTACAGTACATAGCACAGTCCTAGCACTGGAGTCAGGGATAATCATTTCACTGTCCACATTTTTTCAGCGATTTCATTCTCCATGCTTTATCAACACATTTTCAGACAGACGCTAACAAAGGTTCTCCCATAGTATCTGCAGTCATGCATTTAGAGCGGGCTGGAAATTTTAAAACTATTAATTAATTTTTTATGTTGAAAAGCTTTTAGGTAGAAATATTCCTCTGCATGGGAAAGAACTTCAGACTAAGCCACAGATAAAGAACAAGAGCAAAGAGGGAGCCCATAGTCTGATGCTTAGAATGTTCAGCTGGGAATTAAAAAAATGTTGCTAGTTGATAAGAGATGCAGGTAAAATCTTATACACTGGGCTACTGAATATGCTGTTTTGCTGTTTTCGTTACCAAAATGAAGTCTAAGTTTTGTTCTGACGAAGCTCAAATAATTTTTATAAATGAGAATCTTAATTTTCACAATGCAGACAAAATGTGATGTTTGCAAGCCAGCAGGTATGGAAAAGAATAGTTTCCTCCTCAAAACAACACCGAGACCCTTGTAGGCAGACAGGGATTCATCTATGAGATCACTGACTCTAGCATGAAGGAACCAGAAATCTTCCAATGGTCTGCTCCTGCCATGCTGCTGTTGTGAACGTGTACCCTCTTCCAGCTCAAGTGGTGCTGGCTGGAGGCAACTTTCCCCATCGCATAGGGACTAGTCTTCTTGAGGTGACTGCCTCCCTCAGATATGCTGGCTCAGGTGCTGGCATGAAAGGTTCTTAATGCATTTCAGTCAAAATGATCTGGGTTAGGTGCTAAATGAAACAGCTTAGGCAGAGCTTAAACAAGCAGCTGAGGAAGCATGAGGTGAAGGTGATGAACCAGCGCGGAATGGTTATCTTCTCAGGAGGCTCAGCTGCAGCCAAGTAACGTGAGTCTCAGCATGAAAGATCTCAGCATTACCAGCAGGGGCTCTTCTGGAGGGAAAGCAGCCCAAATGCTGCAGAAAGGAGAACTGCAAAAGCAAAGAAACCTGTGAAGTGTGCAGGCTGGCTCCTTGCTGACTTACTGATGAGAAGCAGAAAGAAAAGGCGAGTGGTTCAGCTGTTGAATACTTGTGTCATGATCTCTGGGCTAACTTGGGTAATCTGTGAAGTTAAGCAGCCCAGCACTGCACTGTGTGGCTCCCTTAATAATCCCTCACTTTCTCTCATGCACTATTTGCAGAAGTGGCCTACTGACATGACGCCCAAAGCTGCCTCTTTTGAGCAACAGAAAGACCAAGAAAAAACATGTTTTGTTCCAAGGGAAAGAATATCCCCATTATCTTCCCCTTCCTTCCTGAAATCAGACCCTCAAAGCATCACTTCTCTAGTGTCACTCACCTTTTGCAGGATAACCTGGTGTCAAAGGATCCCCTGCCCCATTCAGATTTAATACATTTCCACGCTGGGCTCCTCCACCTGGAAGGTTCCAGCCATTTGGATAGGGATCTGCTTCTGGGGCGCAGTAGTCAGCAGGGTCAGAGTACAAAATAACTCCCTTGGCACCTGCCAATTCAGCATTCTTCACCTGCAAAGCACATCTCCAGTCCCTATCCAGTCCTTTATAGCTTGACACCAGAGTTCATGGCGCAAAATAAAGTATTATGAATTACAGTGATTATTCCTCAGGGTTTTTTACAGTGCTTGGGGTAAGTAAAGGGCCCATCACTCATATCATAAAATTTCCTGAAAATATATATGCAGATATCATATTACATATCAAAGAGATTTGCTGTTGCTTTGAATTTTAGTTAGGAGAAACTGCAGTAACATGGAAAACATCCTTCACAGTACTACTACATAACCCGAGTTTGTATTCTGTCATCCACATCAACACAATCAACTGATTATTGAAATGTACACATCATGGATGGAAGAAACTATCAATCACATCGATGCAACCTTCTCTTTCAGTTAGTCATGTATTAACCGTACTTACCTAAATGATCTCCTGAATGTATCTCAGGGTTCAGACCACACAGAAAGGTTATTACGTGAGAGCTTGAAACTGTCTTTGGCTGTGAACAAGACTAACTCCAAAGAATGTGTATCTTAGGCTTACTATGACAGAAGGGCGGACCTGCATGCTGTTTTGATTTAAAAAAGTGTTCTCATGTGACTTTATTATTGTATAATTCTGGTTTGTAGGGAGTGAGAGAAAGAAAATATATCTGATTCTGACATCGCAATCTGTCCTGCTACTAGGTAAGACAGTGATGTATAGTGACTGAGTGACAACTAATCCTCAACAGTTTTAAGTTTGGGTATTTTCATTCAGAAATACCATAGCTTTTTTTTGGAAATACAGTACTTGCCTTCATCGTCTATGCTATTCTTGCACACCATTAGGAAGTTGGAAAATGCCAGTACAGTTCTCCAGGTTTTATACAGGCTATCAAATTCTTCAGTTAAAGATAAACTTAGATAAAAGTAAAGATAAACATAAAGATCTTCAGATAAGCAATCATTAGAAATACTACCATAAGAATGAACATGCCATCCCTTTGTGTCAACTAGGGCATACAATTTCCAAACCACAGGACAACTGCCCCTCTAGATATTAGTAAGTCTGAGGTGTTTGTATTTCATTTTAAGAAAAGATTCCTAGACAGCAATATCTTCTTCAAGTATTTTCCATTCAGATAGTATCTTTAAGAGTGGTAAACACTTTAGTGAAAATATTATCTGACCCAGAATATGAGTTACATGTCACTGTTCACTGGTGAAAATGGCATGTATGTAAACCAGTGAGTTAGCCACTTAACAGCTCACAGAAGATTAGTCTACAGCATATAATAAGAGTTGGCCTTCCAGTGAGAAAATTCAGTGTTTGATATGCTTAGGTAACTAAGAAATGCAAATTATAGCACTGTTCAAATTAGGGTTAAACTAATTTTTGTACAAGAGCCAAACACACTGAAAAATAGACTGTCTTCTTACATCCCTGTTGAGGAAATAACTTGAGTGTATGCCTGAAGTATGCACACGATTATGTCGTTTCCTGTCTGCCCATGGAAATATGCGGAAATACGTAGTTTAAAAATATTTATGATAGGCGCATTGAATAAACAAATACAGAATTTAAAATAACCTCCATCTAGTTACAGTCTCTGCCTGGTGTACAGAAACCATTATAAAGAAACACAATATAGGCATCTTAAAGCACAGTTGAACAAATAGGGAAGCAGTCTAGTTCAGAGCTGGAGTGTATTACCCAAGAATGTCAGTAATATTTTTGGAAAAATTTCTAGCATGCAAATGAATATAAAAATACATAGCATTTTCCAACTTATTTACTTTTATCCTATAGATGTATTACATCTATTAAATACATATTTTACAACTCCTACTGAAGAACCATGATTGAACACAGCTCTATTAAAAACTCAGTTACACTAAAATTTCCAGAAGACTTCAGGTAAGTGTTTCAGTCTCTTGAAATCAACTGAAGGACAGCACAAGTAACATTTTTATATAAAGGCATTACCTTATTTCCTCTGAAGATCTTCCCATACCTGGCAATAACAATCTTTCCTGTACAGTTAATTCCCATTTCACGTTCTAGCTTAAAGAAGTCCTCGGTGCGGCCATAATTCACATAGACTAACTCACCCTGATAGAAAAAGGTAAAATGTGAAACAAGAATTTCAATGAGCATGTCAAAAGAAGGATGTGATCTAGTAAAAAAATAAGCTGGGAACAATGAGCTCTGGGACTGGCTCTGGTATGAAGAGATCTTCAATTTAATTTCAAAAAGGTATATGCTTAAATCTCTTATACTGATGAAAATCGCTGAATTCAGGTGATCACATATAACAGCATACAGCATGTCCTGATAACGCTGTGGTACAGTCATTTTGACTGTACTGATTTCATCAGTAATCTGCTCTAGTTGCAATTTCTTCTTAAATTAAGCAAAATTAACTCAGGACAAATTCATGAAATAAAAGGCACTGTATTTATAGAAGGTGAACAGTTTCACACCTAGTAAGATTGCGGTCCTCTTTGTTCACAGAATAATTCATAAATGCAAAGATTATTCTTGGGGAGGCTTTTCTGAAATTATGCAGTAATTTTCCCTCTCAGTAAATCCAAGTATAACTCTACTGAAGTCAAGACATTTCTTTTAGCCTATTTAGATTAAGCAAAATAGAAATTTGGTCCTCCATTTTAACATAATTTATTTAGACTATCTTGTACAGAATACCAACATTTGTAAGCTATTATATTTTTATGACAAATACAAAAATGTTGATTTCAGTAGTTTGTCTTACCTAATTGCACATCTGTAATTATAACAATTAATAGCAACCCATTCATTAATTCTAATTAATTAATTAATTAGGCAGCCTTCTCCCTTCATTGAACTTGGTCATTTATGCAGGAATTGTTAAAAAAATTAATAAGCAGAAAGAGAACCTATGACTGATGATTGCACCTGGCAAGTTCCAAATATCTCTGTCCACAGCTTAGTTCTGGTTTTTAACAGAATGGCTTTTAACATGAAATACATGAACACAGAGAACTTAGAAGAGCCCTGAACCCACTGAATATTCCCACTGCTGAGCTATATACACGCAGTACAGGTGCAGACAACTGCTCACGGGAGAATGTTATTGCTAACAACACTAGCTAGGTACCCAGAGCTTTTGTCAAAGTATTATAAGTAATAAAATGAACATAAGCATCATATTTTGAAAAGACAATCTGTCTTTTATTTAGTGTTTTCTTCAGAAGCAATGTTCTTATATTTAATTAAAATAATTTTCTAAAGAAGGAAGCAGCAGCTTTTAAAACTTGTTTTTATTATTTCACATATTCCACCACTTACTGTAGCTCTCCAGAAACAAAATAAAGCAGTGACGTTATTCTATCTGTCTTTCGGGATATTATGTTATGATACAAAGTCAGAATCCATTAATTTTACCTTACATTATGTTCCAAAATTCTCACTGTAATTGTTGGAACACTCAAAACTGTCATATCCTACGGTACAGACTATCTGCCTGGTTCTCCAGCTCCCTTTGAGTATCTGAGGCAAATGAATACAGGATACCTTTTGTTTTCTGGACTTGCACAGCTTATTAACAAACTTCAGAAAGTACATGATTCTAAGACTGGGCTGTGTGAGTAAAAGCATTGTTAGGAGGTTTCAAAGTCAGATCCAACTTTAACGCAGGGATTGGACCAGATGACCTCCAGAGAGCCCTGCCAACCTACATTATTCTATGTATAGACGGGAACGGTACTGAGCGCCACAAAAACATTTTCTAACATTACAAAATATTAATTGAAACCACTAATGATCATAGGACAGAAAACTCCTGTTACACAGGCCAGCTTTATTAAAGAAAGCCTGTCAGCTGGTGCTATCTGTACAAGAAGATAGAAAGAATTAGTGTTAAGCTCAGATCACAGCAACACTTTTGCTGCTAGCAAAAGCCGTTTTCAAGCATACTGTATGCTGTGCAGTTATACCTATCAGTGTGCGCCTTGGGCAAGCAGCATTTTGAAAATTAGATTGTTCATTTTGCTACATAAATGTAACAAGTCTTATTTGTTCACTAAAATGGGGAACAATAGTGCATAGTCACAGAAATATTTGGAGGAGCTTATAGTAGCTAACAACATTCAAGATTTATTACCATATTTTTTAAGGAAAAGGTAAAAATAAAATCCAATTCTGATTTTATTTTACTGGAGAAAAAAAATAAACATATAAGTATGATTGCTCAATTTGAACATTGCTCCATTGCAAAAATCCCAAGAACATCAGAGCTAGGACATCTTTACTACCGGTGACATGTCAGGTTTTGAACTAAAGCCTAACACCGAAGAATTTCACATTCTGTATAGCTCCATGCTATTCTGTGCTATGCCATGCTACACTACACTATGGTATTCCATCTTTTCTATTATTTCTATTTCTGCTTGTATTTCTACTTCTGTTCCTGTTTCTATTTCTGTTTCCATTTCTACTTCTATTTCTTTTACTATTCCGCTGTGTTACCTCAGGCATTCCTTGGGCTGAAAACGCACTGTAGGGTGGCACCACATCTCTAACAGCCTCATATCCAGGAGGAGGAGGCTCAGATAACGATGTGTTGAAAATCTAGTAGGAAAGACGAAAAGAAAAAAGTAAACCAGGCAATATGGAAAAGAAGTACTATCTGTTCAGGCACATTTCACATGCAGTTTAAAGGACTCTAGTTTTAGAACTCTAAATGAAGCGTGGCCAATACTTTAGCAAGCACTGGGCATCCTTTTCAGTAGGCAGGTTCAACGTGTGATCTTGCAAAT
>NW_010549432.1:0-5285 GCF_000687285.1 Phaethon lepturus | reverse complement strand
CCTGCTGAAATGAACACAGGGTCCCTTAAGGTGGTCTCAGTACAACAGGTTAGATCATAATGGTAAAAACCGCTTGCGATCTGCTCATCCCTGGAGCTTCTACAAGCACTAGAGCTGCTCTGTAATGAACTGATGTTACTTGTGATAATACATCTCGAGGCCTAAACTCTAATCTTCAGGAAACTGCATTTAGCACAATCACCAGTACGGTATAATGAACCAATGCAGATAACGATGCTGAGCACAGTTGCTTCCCTCTTTCTAAATAACAGAGTAATTTTAAAACTACTGAATGACATTAAGTAATTCTCTTACATAATTCTCCTTTACTCCATACACGTCAGTATGCTATATGAATCAGGCTAATTATTAGTATTCCTAGCACACACATTACAAAACAAAGATACAGAATATAAAAGCAAACTGGAATCCCTGATTTCTGTGTGCTTTGCATCAGGCCCAACACCATTAACAGAGCAGAGGATAGATTTCCTCCCAGTCTTCCCAGGTGTCTGAAGGTAATTTTGTTCTCTGGTTGCAAAAACCGGTGTTTTCTGTACCTCATTTCCATGCTCATCAATTATTGAGATGTAGTTGGGCTTAGTGTCATCAGGGTAAGAGAGCAAGACGTCGTAATGAACCAGTTGAACAGAATCCAGACCAAACTCCTTCCACTCAGCTTGGATTTGCTGGGCCAGATGCAGATTCTCCTTTGTTCCTGCTAGGTGAGGGAGCCGTGTAAAATTGCTAGAGAAAAAGAAGCAACAAGTCAGGATCAGGAGTTGCAGCTCATAATCAGAACCCCTCTTAGCCTAGCTGGAAATAAACCCCCTAGAGATGATCAGATGTACCCGTGCTAAATAAGGACCCAGACTTCTCTGCATCATGTTTTTCCCTTGTCTTATACATCAGTTGAGGTTAAGGGTTTCAGTCTGTCCTGAGCTGTCACAGGTATCTGTATCTTCCTCACAGCCTAGCTTAGCAAGAACGGCATGATGACATCAGCTGTGGGTCTGTTGTCCTTGCGTTACTCCTTGTCTTCTGGGTGACCTTAGGCCAATCACTCCTATGTGTAATGAGACTGACCTTCCATGTGAAGTGATAAAGGAACGGAGTAGAATTATTTTTTTGTACTCAATTTAGAAATGTGTGCAATTACTCTGATCTCTACATTTAATTAACTGCACATTCTCTTTGGATCCCACTATTTTAACTAATCTTGGCACAAATACCGATTTATCTAAAAGTTCCCTCTGAGTGTGTCCTGTTTGCAAATAAGAGAGAGCAAGTTCATAGTAGTTTACAAACAAGGAACAGAAAAACTCAACAGCTTGTGACTTATGAGAAAAAGTCATCCAGGTTGAATAACAGTGAAAGATACCATAGTGAACAACCCACTATCTGGAAAAAAAATTTTTGAGACCACTGAGAAAGCCCAGTGATGAAGTGAGCTGAGGAAACTCCCATCTGAATGAGGTTATCATCATGATGTCCTCATCCTGTCATATGACCAGGTCTTCAGCATGCCACAGCACCAGCTGATGTTACTGAAGGAAATTGGATCTTCCATAAGAAAGGGATATATTGTTAGGAAAAAAATTATTTCTTGAGTTCCAGTGAGAACAAAGCCATCAAACAAAGCACTTTGAAAGAACTATACACTTCTCTTTTTGTATTGAATACTGCTAGATAAAACCATGTTCCTCTGATAATGTCAATGTCTGGTACCAACAGTGTATTAAAAGTCCCTGTTACAGTGACAGTACCACTTTCTGGATGACATACTGAACTAAGAGCAGTTATGTGTTATTGTTAGAGTCAACGGCTGTTTTCTGTAGGAGTTAGGAATATTTAAGTCTTGTGTTTTCATTAAAATTTGACTTACGCAATAACATTCTCCTCTATTATATTCCCATTTACTAAATGTTGTGTTTTTCTTCATTTCCTCTTCTTGTTGACTGCCTGTACTAGCAATTTTGAGTAGCAACTAAATATCTGCCATATTTCACCCCAGAACTGGCAGCATGGCAGTAAATGAGGTACAACATTTCCTGTTGGCATAGAGACAGGGAGTTCAGACAGCACAAAGCAGTCGTCTTACAGAGCTGTTTAACAGCAGTTGACTTTGTAGGAGCCAAAACACTGGTTAAGACTGCAAAAAATCCTGTGTGTTCGGTTCTCAATGTTGATATAGTCCAGGACATGGCTGTTACGTAGTAAAGAGAACAGCTAACTTCCAGGTAATTTATTTGCAATAGTTTGTGGCAAGTGCACTTAAAATGAAATGAGTGGGATTGCCACAATCTTACAAACCAAAAATGTTTTTTTAGTAATTTATTTTTGTAGCAAGATACAACTAAATGCTATTTAATTGGGCTGGGAATTTAAGGTGAACCTGAATTTATTGATTACTCCTAAAATAACTGATAGTCTTTCTTTACACAGAAAGTAAATTTCTATCAATAAACTATGACTTCTGGTCTATTGCTGACTGGAATAAATACAGTTTTTAAGAAATATTACACTCTCCTAAGACAAAAACAATGTGTTTACAAGATCCTTAAAATAAACAAATAATAGTGCATCAGCTTCCTTGCAGTTAAAGCTTCTACATTACAGAAATTAAGAAATTCATTACAGAAATTCAACTGTAACAGATTTTTTTAAAAAAATCTTTATTGTCATCTTCCATTGTTTGAATTTTCAGGAACAAATGTTAGCAGCTTTCTTTCTATGATTTAATAAAAGAAATAACAGTACATTTAAAATCAACTGACTTAAGTACTAAAAGGGAGATAAAAAAAATATCGTGAAAAAAACATCATCTTAAAAAAGACTCCAAAGCTTTAAGACTATTAGATTTGTTATGAGCAGTGTAATGTACCATCAGCTGACTAGCCAGTACCTTCTCTGTCTGTTCTAGCTGTGGAAAGAGCTTGGAAACATACCTTTCTTCGTGAAAGTGAGTACAATGTCAGAATAGTGACAGATTAACACATAAATTTGGTCACAGCATGACAAAGTGTGAAGGGAGAGTAGCAATAAGGTATTAAGGCTTAAGCTGTAGGAAGAACTAAAGCCTTGAACACTGATATGATTTTCTTCTCTTTTATATTGATGTACTCCACTATTTTCCATTTAAACTCTCCTGATTTAAGTTCATTCATACAGCCTAATTTGAAGTGAATGATTTTTCCACAAAAAACAATGTAAGATAAACATTGTTGTAGACTCAAAAAGGACACGTAAGAGAAATACTGAAGCTCTACATCATTGTACAAGCATCCACCAAAGACTGAGCTTGGCCAGTTTTTAAGTATTGAGATTACTGACAACTCCTCAACTGTTTCCAACACAAACAAGAATGAGAGGAGCTAAGATGGACAGTTTTGTCAATGAACTCACTGAGACACTTAGATAAAACCTATGGCTGAGAACCTACACACCATCCTCTGTCTGGAGGCATCCTTGGGCTGGTTTCTGCTTGGATTTACTTTTTTTTTTTTTGAGTGATTAGTCTACACATAGCTTACTAAAGAAACTGCTTGATGTTTTCAGCTTTCATTTCAGCCATAAATGCTGCCTTCATCTCCTCATGCGAAATCACAGATGTCTTCTTTTCTGTAGGTTTTGCAAACCAGCCTGTACAACACATGAAAATACAGCAGTAAAAACATATATTCCCATGACACAGTCCATTTCTCTTAGGTAATATGACAAGATTTTCACCGTTTTTTACAACTGTTTTTATCTCAGCAGAGACAAGCAGTCACAACGTAATGCAGGCTGCACAGCAATGGCAGTGGCAGTCCCCGTCCGTATTAAGAGAACTTATTTACCTAGGTAGATATTGAGTGGAACAAAATACTGTATTATATTTATTCATCACAGTTATTTTACTGTAGATGCTAAGGAGACTTCTCTATCTTCCTTTAGCACCAGAACATCATGCTGTCAGTCATGTTAGTTGTATCAGTCACCTCAGTAATAAGGCAGCAGCTTTACAAAAAAGCACAGAAACACAGCCACCTTTTTTAAGGAACAGATGTCTTGTAACTCCTTTCTCACTCTCTTGTCTGTCTGGCTCTAATTCTGGAATCCTTCCCTTACTGTGCAGGCATTACCAGAGTAAGTGATGAGAGGAACACCTGGCTAGAAAGAAAGCATTTCTGACATCTGTTTTTATTTTAAAGTCAGAGACTGAACGTGTTCAGTGCAAATGCGGCAGCAGTTCCACGGGTGGTGCAAATGAGCGACCCGTTGGGGAGCAGAGCATGTAACAAGCTGGCGAGGCACTGGTCACCAGCACAGCAAAAGGTTCCTTCCACATGGGAGAGTAATTCAGTCAGGGCTTCCCAACGGCAGGAACCCCAAGTACATACCGAAAGACATTCCAAAATGCAGAATCACAGACTCATTACGGTTGTAAAAGAACTTTAAGACCATCAAGTCCAACCATCAACCCAACACCACCATGCCCACTAAACCATGTCCTGAAGCGCCACATCCACACGTTTTTTGAACACTTCCAGAGATGGTGACGCTATCACCTCCCTGGGCAGCCTGTTCCAATGCTTGACCACTCTCTCCATAAAGACATTTTTCCTAGTATCCAATCTAAACCTCCCCTGGCACAACTTGAGGCCATTTCCTCTCGTTCTGTCGCTAGTTACTTGGGAGAAGAGACCAACACCCACCTCACCACAACCCCCTTTCAGGGAGTTGTAGAGAGTGATGAGGTCTCCCCTCAGCCTCCTCTTCTCCAGACTAAAGTGGCTCTTTTTGTTTCCCTTCCTCTCCCAAACTGATCCTGGTCCATCTGCGAACCAAAAGGGAGGCAGGGAGGGGAAATCTCTTGTGGCAGCAACGCACAGGCCTGCCTGCTTGGGCCGAGGGGGAGGTGGGACATTAAATTAAAGACCATTTCACCCCCCTTGTCAGCGCTCCTCCAGTCCCGTATTTATCCTCCCGCCTGTCTGTTTCGGGCTGGTGCGGTTTCCAGGCAAGGCCGAGGCCCCCGTCTTCTGCCCCCTCCTCACAAACCCAGCGCCTCTTCTCTTGCCCACAGCATAACTACTTTATTCAAAAAGAAATCGAAAAACATGCCGAAAAGACAGTCTCAGCAAAAGACCCCTTCTCCTGCGGAGGAGCCAGGACACCCCGGAGGGGCCGGTGACGGCACCGCCCGGCCCGAGGGGTTGGAAGGGAGAGAGGTGTCGCCCGGCCTAGCACGGACTCACCTGGGGCACCCCGGCACAAAGCCCCGGGGGCTGGAAGCCCGCCCG
>NW_010549431.1:860-4173 GCF_000687285.1 Phaethon lepturus | reverse complement strand
TCACAATGAATTTAACTGAATTTACCAAAAGAGAGGTTTCTTGTAGGTAAATAAGGACTTCTTGTTTGATTTGATGCATCTATTATGTGAAGTCAAGTGGACCTGTATTTTGAATATGTTGCTACTGAAAAAAATTAAAATAAGATTTAAAGTAAGCACAGACTTGGGTAGCTACATGTTATGATCTACCGATATTAAAACTCATGTGACATTTCCAGACAGAAGTAATTACTTAGAATTTTGACTTCAGATTAATGTAACTTAAGTTTGTTTTTAGTAAATTTGAATATTCTTCCTTTCTCTTTATTTTCTAAACAGAAAAAAAAAGGCAAATACTATTTTCTTTTTTCTAAGGAATGCTTCCCTGTTTCACCTTGGAACTATGATCTGGACTTCTTTAAGATATGTTCTCATACTTTTTTTCCAAGTGTGTTTGGGACTAATTGCCGGATGATAAGACACTCTCAGAAGTTTTTGTTTAAATTATAATTTAGATTATCTCATCCTTTATTTAACAGAAGGAAAGCATTATTATTATGAAACTATTGTTGCCTGTGGTGATGCCATGACCCATATTGAGAAGACCTAACATACTTATAAAAAAAAGAAACAAACCTACAAACCCCTTTAATTACGAAAAGTATTAAATTGACCTGGAAGCTAAATAAGAGAGAGTAGATATATTTAGGATTGTCTGTAACTTTGCTAATATCCTCCATTGTGTTATTTTTTAAATTGTTAAAAAAGGTTATAGGTATTTTCTGTCAAGAACTGGAAACTCCCAGGTGTCCAATTGAGAGATCAGAAGAACACAAGGAATACCCTGCTGAGTCAAAACAGTGCTCCCTTTAGCCCAGGCTTTAGTCTGTGACAATGGTAATAAGAGATGCTGTTTAGCTTGACTACTTTCTGAAGTAGATTTTCCTTGTGCTCCCAGTGCAACTTCTGTATTAGGACCCTGTCTAACCTTTTTATGATCTCTTTATGGACTTGTTGTCCATGAATTTGATCTGTTTTTTGAAAATTCTGATGCTGCCTGCTTCCATAGTGTCCTGTGACAGCAAGCTACAGAAGTTCATTTCCCAACGTGTCAAGTACTCTGTCATATTTGTTCAAACCAAATTCTTGGTACTTTTAACACAATGCTTCCAATTCTGTTTGTGAACAGCTAATCAAGGCTCTCAATGACTTAGTAAATCTCTGTCATAATTCTCTCAATTTTTTTTCCTCTCTGAATTGAAGAGTACCAATCTTTATAAAAATTCCTCACAAGGCAATATCTTCACTTCTTATGTTGCCATTCTCTGTCCTTTCCCTAACTATCCTATGTCCTTCTTAGAACATGGAGGCAAGAACTGCAAAAGATGGTGAAATGATTTTACCTCTATAAAACTTTGACACAACCACCCCTTGAGTACTACATTGCCTTTATGAGGAAAGCCTAAAAATGCAGTGACCCTTCATAAAACCATGGTTTCAAGTCTGTAAGTACTAATTCTGTGTTCAGCATCATACAGGCATGGTAGAATTTTTTTTACCTCTATATATTTTCATTTATCTGTATTGAAGCTCATCTTTTTCCTTGCTCAGTTTTGTGATGTCCTTGTGGAGCTCATCATCGGCATGGCATTTGACTATCCAGCAGAGCTTAGTCTAATCTGCAGAGTGGGAGATTTCTTTGTTCACTCCCTTTCCCAGGTTTTCAATGTTTTACTATGTATGATTACCCTGTTTTCAAGATTAGATTAGACAAACCACAGCTTTCATGCCATCAGGCGGAATGTGAGCTGGATGACTTACAGAAGTCCTCTTCAGACAACTCTTCTTTCATGAATACAGCCAGGCTCAGCATTGATTCATTGCATGCCAAATAGCATAATATTTTAAATTTTTAGGGGATAGCATTATATTCTAGCAAACAATATTTTTAATATTATTTCATTTTAACAATACTATCACAAGACAGATATTTCCTCCTATTACTGCAATTTATTTTATTATAGGTCAATGTCAAGATTCTACTTCCTTTTCTAGTTGCCAGCAGCCTGTTGCAGGAAAATAAAAACCACAAAACCAACAACAATATCACATAAAACGCTGATACCAAATGAAGAGTTATTGTGCAAGGATCTGTAATTTGGTATACACCATGGAATGGAAAATAAATTCCTAATAATCCATAGCACAGGTCAATGCTTTATTATTTTTCAGTGGTTAAGTAGAGTAGAAAAATCAATCAGGCTCTCATTCCAATGCTGCAATTCAAATTGTTAAGGCAAGAGTTTATTATAGACTTGATTAATGCTGATACAATTCTTTACTTCTCATATATTTACTGCTTTTTCAGAAGACAACTGGAATAATTTTAAGACAACAAGGATCAGAGTCATCTGTTATCTCTTCATGAAATATAAATCATATATGGCAGTCACAAGTTGATGAACAAGACCAAATGTCCTTCACAATGTGTCTCCTTTACTGTCAGGAAGAAATGTTTCGTATATAAATATGAGAAATTGTTCTGAGAGAGGGTCAAAAACAATTTCTGCTGCATACATAAAAATTGCTGTTCTTTCATCAGAATATTCCTGTGCACATGTTAGTGAAAGCTGATAGAAGTGACTGTTACATTTACTGAGTCATTAATGTACAGGTTGTGATAACTGGCTCCACTATGGTTTAATTTTTTTTTAAAGTATTTTTTTATGTTTGCTGCAATACTGCTACTTCAGAGTAAACAAATAGTTTCTAGAGACTGAGTAGTTTCCCAATGAGCTCATATATAACTTAAACATACGTAAGGTAATTCTGGTTATTTTTATGTAAAAAATGGAAGAGTATTAAAACAATATCTAATGAGTCACCTTATTTACTTTAAAATAAAACAAAACACAAAACAAACAGTTCACCTGCCCTCAAATATATTTATAATTACATGGCACTTCTCAATTTATTTCTACTATATCTTTGAAAAACTTTAGCTATTTGTACTTCCATCAAGTATAATAAATGAAATTTTCCAGTCAATCTGATTTTAATATAAAATCAGGAAAATAAATGCATAAAAATTATTTGAGTTTTGATAACTAGTATCATTTTGCTGGATATTTGTCATAGCAAGCAAAATTCCAGATTACTTTCTGCACTGCTGACAAAAAGATAACGTAATTTTGAAAGCTGCAGCAGGAACTGGAGCAGGCTCCTGGCAGGACCTGTGGCCCCATGGAGAGGGGAGCCCACGCTGGAGCAGGTTTGATGGCAGGACTTGTGGCCGCATTGGGGACCCACCGTGGAGCAGCCTGTTCCTGAAGGA
>NW_010549431.1:0-224 GCF_000687285.1 Phaethon lepturus | reverse complement strand
TCCAATATTTGCTTTCTAACTGCACAAGCTACAAAGAATGTGTGGAGAATGCGCCCACGAATTCTCAGCTATGGGGATGCAGGATCCAAAGCTCCTTGGTAGAAGAGGGCACTAGAACTCGGGTGGGATTCGGCTCGCTCTAACTTCCGTGGCTATGTCTGGACTAGGGATCCGCACAGCCGTTGCAGTGAGTGGATATGAAGGGCCTGATGTAGTAGCCTCCC
>NW_010549430.1:3465-4826 GCF_000687285.1 Phaethon lepturus | reverse complement strand
AGGAGAAGGGAGCACGATGGCGTGTACTGCGCATGCGCAGTTCATCCCTCCCTACTGCGGACAAGGAGGTGACGCAGCGATAAGGCGACGTCGCTGCCGCCATCTTACATTAGGGTAAGTCCCGCCCAGCTCTGCCACGACCTAGGGGTTTCTAGTGCCGGTACAGCGCCTGGGGAGGCCCCGTACCGGAACTAGAGGCCCCTGGGTCGTGCCCGTACCGACGGTGCATGGGCTCAGCTCTCCAGTCCGGGTGGCAGGAGCCCTGCCTGTGCACAGGCAGCAGCGTTAATGCTCTGCCCCTTCCCATGCAACGGAAACCCCAGAGTTCAGCATCAAACATTGAGCTTGGGCAGCTCCTCTGCAAAAATATCCCCATAAAAATCCCTTTTCTAAGCCCAGAGAGGCTTACTGGCCCTATCTAAGCAATCACTCCCATGGGATATTGATGAGGCAGCAGGTGGGGACAAGCCCTTGGAAGGACACAACCATGCCTCCCCAGGGACCCCTCGATTGCCTCCCCACCTTCCCCAGGCAGACACACCACCCAGTTCTCCATCGCTACAGTCAGAAAGCACTTGAGGAAAGACCCGGGAATGGAGTCTGCGTGCTCTTTTATTACAAGTTGTTCAGCGTTATTAAAAAATCCCCAAAGCCAGAATATGTCTGCCTGAGACCAGAGAGCCAGGATGTGCCACTGTAGGGGAGGATTAGTGCTTCTTGCCATAGATTGCAGCCAGCGCTTTGCGGGCACTGGAGATCTGCTGTTCCAGCCTCTCTCGGGTGGCTTTGTTCCCAGTTTTTTTCAGCATGGTCTCCATCTCCTCCACCACCGCGCGGTGACCAGCGGTGTTGTGGAAGATGCGGATGGCCCGGTCCCCACACGACACCAGGTAGCGGCTGTTGGTGTCAAAAGCCAAGTCTGTTATACATTGCCCATGCACACTGAGGAAGCGCTCCTCCTCCTCTCCTCTTCTCGTGTTGTACACAACAATGTCTGTGCCACTTGAGATGGCAACGACGCGAGCATCAGGGGACAAGGCAATGCGGCAAGGCTCTGTCACCTCACACTTCCCTGTCAGAAGCAGGTACGGATCCTGTTGCTTCTTATATTCCACATCTGTGTCCCAGAACTTCCACGTCCCATCCTTCGAAACAGTTGCCATCCTGCAGCCAGGAGACAGAGCACAGGTGAGAGCAAGGAAATCGAGCAGCATCTCTTCCCCTGCCATGCCTGCGAACCAGGAATCCTTTGTGGCCAGCTCTTTTGGGAAGCGTGAGTCTGTACCTGCATATGGTCCTTGTCCTCTTTTCAGAGCACAGGTAACAGTCCCCCCCAGGAGGAAAGCCACAGGGAACAGGCA
>NW_010549430.1:0-3434 GCF_000687285.1 Phaethon lepturus | reverse complement strand
AGGGAGACGGGCGGCGTGCCCCAGCCAGTCAGGGTTTTGCTGCCCTGGGCTCCCAGGAGATCGCACAGGGCAGCAATCCCCACCACTGCGCTGGGGTGCAGCCCCCCTGCACAGGCTGCTGGCACACACTGGAAGGGGTGAGCTTGCATGTCCTGAGGGCGAGCCACAGCATACTATTTCAGGCAGTGGAAAACACATACTTACCTCCTCGAGTCATTAGAGAAGGAGAAGGAATGCATGCCAGCGGTGTGGCCTTTCAACTCAAAAGCCCTGGCCACCTCCCGGAAGTCTCCGTTCTTACCAAAACACACCTCCCACACTTTTACATCAGGGGTAAAGCCACAGGATGCCACAAACCTGGGTGAAAGACACAGGGTATCTGTTACAGACCACCTAATTCATCCGGGCCGTGGGGCCAGCCCTACAGAGCTCTCCTCTGGCCTCCTGAGCAAGGCAGGGCCCAGGGGCAGCCCTCCTGCACGGAGGGGTGCTGAAGACAGGGCTCTGCGAAGGCAAACCTATCCAAACACCTACGTTCATATCTTTGCTTTGGTCAGCTGAAAAAGTTTTCACTGAAACCGAGCTGGTAAAGGGAACACTAAGGAAGACCACCAGGGACCAGAGCAGCAACTCCGTAACTTGTGCATGAGAAACTCCCAGGGCAAAATAAAATAGCTACGTGCTTTTGGTCCCCAAACTCACTGAGCTTGGAGCATGGCAAGTCTTCCTGTAGCAACAAGTTAGAGTGGAGAACACAATTTTCCTGATAAACAATCTCTCAGTAATGAAGATTTTGATTTTAAAATTCATTTAAAAAACAAGTTAGAAATGCTGTTTTCTTTGCACATGCCATTTGCATTGTCCCACCTCCGCTATCTGAGGCCAATGCTGTTCTCCTCATCTCTTTAGCAGATGGTTAACAGGAACAGCAGTGCTGAGGCACAACAGCAACTCACTTGTTGAGTGTCTGAGACTACGCATGCAAGAGTCGGCACTACTGGAGGGGCTGCTCTCAGGGGCTGGAATAGCTTTTTTAAATGTGGAACCCTCAGAAAATTGCATTAAAATAAAAGCTAATTGCTGATGACCTGAACTGACGACATCCTCTGGGAAGGAGCATGGTTCCTGTTCACACCTGCAGACTCCCACTCTGCAGCAGGAGCAGCCTGGAATACCTCACACCACTCACCTTCCACAGGGCGACACAGTGGCATAGGCATTGTTGATCTGGTTAGTGTTAATGCTGGCCAGGACATCACCCTTCGGGCTCCATATCAGGATGGTCGTGTCACTGGAAGCTGTCATGATAAACTTTCCTGGGGGAAAAAGGCAAAGATCAGGAGAGCTCCCAAGTCTAGCTCTGCCACTGACTTATGAAAGGCCTGGGAGGGTCTCTGAGCAGGGCAACCTCTCTCTGCACCCGGACAGGCAAGAAAATCAAAAGCAGCAACAAAATTCAAGGAGTGTCAATCTCCCAGCACAGAGCAAAGAGCAATTACAGAAGACTTGGCTCATGGTTATACATTAGTGCACCCTTGGCTTCAGCAGCCATCGTCAATGGGCACTTGGAGACCACATGTGCTTCTCGCCCCAGCCCCCCTCCAATCCCACCTGCAGAGCTCAGCACTAGGCTGGTACCACAGGCATAACGCAACAGACTTGATCTTCCCCAGATGGTTAAAACACAACTTGAGGTATCTATAGTTTTCAAGTCACGGATTGCAGGCACGTAGCTGACTACAAGTCACACTACTATTATCCATGATCACTGGTTGTGTGTGCATTTTGGACTCCTGCTTGTTTCCACTGGCAATGCTTTCCCTTTTCCATCTCAGCCTGGACAGGGAGTTGCCTGTTTACCTTTCAGCTACTTGTTGCAGGTTTAAGTTTTCACTTTCACAGCTGCACAAAGGTCTCAGTTAACATTTTCTCTGCTCTCCTATTAACAGTAGTGAACTCACATCCACTCACTTCCAACTGTCACATTATTGGAAGTATTAATCCGTCAAACCCTCACCTCTAACACATACCCCCACACCCCTCTGTTCTAGAAGATCCCAGAAGTCCAAGATAGACCTAGAACTCAACTAGAGAGATTTTTGACTGGTTAAAGACAGACGGGTAGGCCAGAGAACAGCAATCCTCTCAATATTGAGACCAGACCTCTTTGTAACAGCATCCCTGAAAATGCAAATTAAGAGTCTGTGCATATCGGGGAACTAATTCTGTGCTTACAAGAATAGCGTCTGCCTGAAAATTACATCTTTCAGTTCACTCAGTAGTAAACAAAGGCTAAAAAGTAACATCGAAGAGGTTACAGAGAATCAAGTACTGTTGCAGAAACGGGCCTTGAGAATACCAACATTTCCAACACTTTCAGCCCAGCAGCTCTTGCTCTACAAGGATATCAAAGCTGATTTCAGCCTCAAGAAGTGAGCAGCTCATTTCCATACCTGTCTCTGCAATTCCTATGTTAATGACAGGAGCCTTGTGCTTCTTTGGGAAGTCCCCAGAAGTTGGAGTGAAGGTGAAGCTGCCATCATCCTTCTTAGTCATTTTATAGACACGAATAGTCTCGCCATTCGCCAGCCAAACAATGAATGCCCTAAGTGGAAAGACAGACATGCTGAACCATTGAGAAACATGCTACCTCAGCTCAGACTAGCTAAAACAGGTAAGCTAACTGGTCATTCAGTAGTGCCCTGGGAAAGGGATACACTGGCAGATAAAAAGCTGCGTGCTTTACAAAGGCACCAAGTTCTCTCCCTGTGTTAGCTCAATGGCAACACTGAATGGAAAAGATCAGAATTTATGACTCCACATTTGGAAACAAGATCCCTTCCTCTCTCTAAAAGACTCCAGTTCACAAAGTGCCAAGGCATGCTTTCCAACCAACCGCCCCAGCCAGCAAGAGCTCTCTCCCCAGCCCCCCAGAGAGTCTCAGCAGCTCAACCCAGCTGCAGAGCCTGCTGGCAAAGACCTTAACAAGCACCTTCCACAGGAGTGGCAGGCTGGGCACTGGGATATTTGCCCTGAGCACCACATCAAAGTGCCCGCTGCTTTCACGAATCAGTGGTACAATCAAGATCCTGCAAGGGAGGTAGCCCCTGCGCAGCCCAGTCCATGGGCCACCCTGGTGCCCCAAGCGGTCCCCGGGCTGGGTGAGGTGTGGGGAGGCCTGGCGCTACCGAGAGTCAGGGCTGAGGCGGACGAGCTCGGCGTGGTCCAGCCCCACGTTAGCGCGCAGGCAGCGGTGCTCGCGCGCCGTGAAGTCCCGCGTGCTCCACAGCCGGACCGTGCGGTCATCGGCACACGACGCCAGGTACTTGCCGCTGCTGCTGAAGTCCAGGCAGGAGACAGAGCCGCTGTGGCCCTGTGGAGAGAGTGCGGTCACAGGGGGACAGAGGCCGCATTGGCGGGACAAGAGGCGCCAG
>NW_010549429.1:0-5994 GCF_000687285.1 Phaethon lepturus | reverse complement strand
ACACCCATGCCCACCCATGCCCATGCACACCTATTCCCACCCATGCCCACTCATGCACACCCATGCCCACCCGTGCTCATGCACACCCATGCACACCGTATCCTGTAAGAATGACATTAACACCAGCACGTTAAAAGGCGAAAGGGTCGCCTGACTGTGCATTACCAAACCCAAACCTGTAAAATAGTGAGAGCAAGACTCGACGCATTTTTGTAAGACTTAAAAGTTACAAAGCCAACGTAAATGCTAAGCCGTATATAATTACCTATCTGGAGTTACCCACTTTATTATTCTGAAATCACTTTTCGCAGTAGAACTGCTACACCAGGGGGTTATAATCTTTCTTTCCATTTTTGCTAGGCACTGTCTGTGTTTCTCTAACAGTTGTTGCACAAATGGATCGATTTTGTTGTTTACTCCTGGATACCTTCAAACCAACATTGTTGTGTGCTGGACGTGTTTCCTTTTAACAGCCCAAGAGATCCGTCGCTTAAATTTACCGAGTAGTAGTTACCTGGCAAGATTATTCTTTAGAAGCAGAAAACCGCTTCCAAGCCAGAAATGTGACTTTTGCGTGTAAGTGAGTCTAAAATTAGTGATTGCTGCCTGTGCAGGAAGGAAACTGTGAAAGAACAGACACATACTATCAGCAGCCCAAATGTGAGATGGGGAGGGTATTTTTTTCGGTGTCCACATCCTGAGACTCGCGCTGCCTGTGTCGTGAAGGGCACAAATATGTATACGTACATATATATTCTGACCAAACTATTCTGCTCTGTTCTGTTCTGTTCTAACATACAGCAGAGCTCCCCCTCCCTCCCTTCTAACCCATTTGGATGGTGTTTGCATCTACCAGTGGTTTAAAAACGGTGACGGGCTTGGTCTGGGATGGATACCGGTGGTGCTCACCTCCGGCGATGAGTGCATCGGTGGGTGAAGTGGCCGGTGCGTGAAGTCAGTGGGGATTTTGATAATAGCCCGCTAGCCCGATGCCACGTCGTGTCCTCGGCTTCAGATTTTTACTTGTCGGACCTGCTCTTCGCTCTGCTGTTCGTCATTGCCTGCTTTGCCCTTGGAAAGCCCTTTGCATCCCGCCCGTGCCTTCCTTTCGCCACGAGCAGTGTTTGGGGACGTAAACCAGCGTCCTGAGCGTCGGGAATCAAACCATACACATGAAAACCCAACACCGAGATCCTCGTACGGGCAACCCTTGAGTATACGGATGGCCCAGCCTTTGGAATCAAATCATGATGTCGTTCGCAGCGCATCTACTTTAACATCTCAGGGTACGCTCCCTCCCTCAAATGTTACATGCTCGGTAATTCTCGATATCAGTATTTTCTAAAGCTTGTTCTGAGTTTGGTTAAATTGCTGGCTGCCGTATCTCGTGAGAGCGATTTCCACAGGTTGCTTATCAGTTTGGCAATGAGCTTCGTGGGTTGTGCAGCTTCATCGTAACGGGGTTACGCACCTTGGAGGCACATAAAGGAAGTATATGCTGAGTAATGTCTCTACCTACCGACAGCACGCACCAAAAAGCACTGATCTCTCGTGTAACTCACCCAACACGCAAACTCACCTCTGCGTTACCCCATGCGGGCGAAATCTGTATGTAATTATTTCCCAAGGCATTTTCTTTTTGTGCCAAATGAGCAACACAGCGAGAGCGGCCGCTGTCGAAGTACTGGGGTGGGGCTTTGCACAAGGCAGGCTTTTTCGGTGTGCAGAAGTGGTGACCTTATGTCTCCTGATGTAAAGGGGTAGTGGCCCCATGTCCCTTGCGCTTGATGTCCCTGTCCCCCAGACAGAGACAGCCGGAGGCGCAGAGATGTCCCTCACCAGCCCGGGGAAGAGCCCAGCGAGAGGAGCACTGGTGCAAGCCAGCCGCTGCCCGCTCATCTGAGCGGAATGCAATTAAAAATCAAAGCAGAACAGCTGATGACCCACAGAGACGCACCATGACGCCGTGTCTCATTGCTTCTCCCAGGTCTAACACAACCGCAGTAAAAAGGACCCTTTTGTACAAATGGGAGGAGAGAACAAATGAAAAAGAAGTAAGAAATCGCCGGTAGCCTCTTCAAAGCTTCAGCAGGCTGAGAGCCGCGGAGCCGTTCACTGCCTGCTCTCCTCTCCATCCCCTCGCATCAGCGCCAGTGTATCAGGGGTGAGCTTGTCACCTTGCTCGGGTGGTGGAGTTCCCCACAGCTCGCTGCCCATCAGCCAGAGACACTCTCCCTTCAGGTCTTGCTGCTTACCGGCCCCCTCCAAAAAGCGCTCTTGAAAATTAATTAAACAAAAGGCATAATAAATACATAATAAATAAACTTAACACATAACAAAGTATGCGTTAAATACGCGTCAATAGCTGCGATTTAAAATCATTTACGCTGCTGCTCTGCCGCCGTCACCATGCTCTCTGCAGGAGGACATAGCATTAATTCTGGTTTAGTGTTTGAAGCACAGGAGATATGGGTTTTAGTCTCAGCTTAGTCACGGACTGGCTGCATGACCTTCACCGAGTCCCTTCGCCTCCGTTTCTTATCCACAGAGTCTGGACGGTAACAACTACTACCTCTAGTAAAGCCTCAGGATCTAAGGTCCCAAAGCAACAGACAGCGTCTGGAAATAGGAATGGTACAAGACTATGAAGGTCATAGAAACGTTTTCTGAGCAACCTTGCGCTGCTCATTTTCCTTCTGCGTACGCCTTTGCCAGGCTGCTCCATGCCGGAAGGTTTGTCAGGAGCCGTTTGTCAGTAACCTGTGGAAGAGATTTAGCGGCAGAGAAATATGCTGCAGCGACTAAAATTGGATTAAAAACCTTAACGTTTCACAAGGCTAAATAACAACAAGGAGAGCTCTGGGGATTTCTGAATGCAGAGACAAAAGATCAAAGCCCAGGTTGTGACCAATGCTTACGAGCAAAGCTGCGAGTAAATGCCTGGGTCAGCCAGAAGCCTCCTGAAAACGCGGCAACGGGAAAATGACAGCGGATGAAACGGCCACACGATGAAAGCAGGAATATTCATTAAAAATTACACTATTTGCTATAGCCTCTTGTATTCCTTAGCCTTTGGGAGGATTAATTCTTTAAGAGGAGGAGTCCTTTGCGGGGCAGGAGGCCTGAGCACAACGGCAGAGACTGAAACGAAACCTGCATTTCGTAGAAGAGGATGTGAGAAGGGAGGCTGTGGTTTGTGTCTTGCCTGGCTTCACTGAACGTCAGCTTCGCAGAGTCGAATCCCATAAAAATATCACTTGCAAAGCAGCGGGAGCAGGATTCGGATAAAAGATCAAAGCAGGCACTGAACACAATGAATAGAAAACGAGCTATAGAAGTCATCTACTAAAGGAGTTTTCAGGATTGCTGCGTACCGAAGCAGCCAAGCCTTTCCTTAACAGAGAGGAATTAATCTTGCCACAAGAATATTAGAAAAACCCACAATTCTGAACTGCTTAAAGGATGCAGGATGAGGCTGTGTCTCGCACGTCTTCTACAGGATTTTCTACAATTGCACTGTTCGACCCATGCTGTCCCTGTGAATTCAGCCTTCCTCGGCTCGGCTATGCAACTGCGTCTACGCGGCCACGTAACTGATTTCATCCTGCTGGGTTAAGGCAAATTCATGGAGAACCGCTGGCGTACACAGTGGCTGTAAAACGAAGAGAGCCAGCGCACAGACTGCCTGCAATATTGAAGACAGACAAACACACAGTGAATTATTGCCCGTTCTACTGCTGTAGCAGTATCTCCAATATTACTAAAGTGCTGTGGGCCAAAACCGCGCTGTCTGGGCTGCAAGGAACCGGACATCTGAGCAACTGGAAGTCATTAAAGCAGCTGAAGCAAGAAAGGCAGCGGGAACGAGCAGCCCAAGCTCGGTTCCTGAAAACAAAGCTGCGTGTGCTTGGGTTTGACGTTGAGCAGCTGAGCAGTCGTGTCCCCTCAGCCACGTCTAGCGGTCCCACCTCTTCCACGGCGCTGATGTGTCATGGTCCTGCACAGTGACTTGGATCAAAGAACCAATTGTAATTCCAAATAACTACACCTGTCATCTGCTTTTGTTTGTTCCTATGTTCAACGCTGCATTGATGCCACCTTCTTTCAGCTTCTCGAGCTTTGGGTGTTGGTGCTGCACGCTGGGTTGGTGACCACAGAGGGCTGGTGTGCCGCATGTTGGTGTTGCCAGTCTGGCTGGCTCTGGCTGCTCCAGAAGTTCCCATCCTCAGCCATCCATGGTGGCCCTGCTACTGGGAAGGCTCTTCCCCACTGCCCTGGCTATCAACTGTTGAAGTCAGCAGCTCAGCACTGAAGAACCGGTGACCTTCTAGTCTGCAGGGAGAGTGGCCAATGATGGAGAGCTGGCAGCATCACAAAAAACCACAGACGATTATGAAGTTGCAACAAAATGTGACTGCAGTTTGGACGGCAAGATCAACGCAGTGCTCACGGCACGGCCAGAGATCTCCCATTTAGTGCAGCACTGCTGTACAGCTTTGCCTGCGTGGTCCCTGGTACAATCAGATCTAGAAACTGTACTCTCCTCTGGAAACCTCATCACCAAAACCAGTGAGAAACCAAGAGATATTCAGAGAAATTAAAAAAAAAGAGCCTTTTTTTGTCTCCTGGTAGAAGGGTCACTCCCTTCTATCGGATAAGAGACGCCAGTCTGAAAACAGTTGATGAACCTCCAAGGTCTTCAAGCAGGCAGAAAAGATACTTGTGGGTTGTTGTTTTTTTTTAATAATTATTTGTCTTTGCTGACACAAGAAAATGGAATTATGTTGAACACAAACCGAAGACAAAAAGTCGTGGCATACCTTTGAAAAAGTGGGGATGCAAACACTGTCGCAACAGTTCTTCCTAAGCTGGACTAGACAATGTGGTAAAATCAAGAACTCCAGAGAAAGTTGCGGAGGAAATACATTAAATAAAGAAATGCTGCTCCTTCCTGGCTGAACCACTGATGACAACCACAGCAGGGGGTTTGGATACACTCACATTCTCTGGCACGGGTTTTTAAGCACCCAATAATTAACTCCCAAGGCTCTGTCACTCTTCTCATTTTGACGTTGATGACTCACCACCATTCCTTCACAATTCTTCTTTCTCAAGGTTATTTCCAGACCTACAACCTGACAAAACCAGAGAGTGTAGGGGCTGCACCTGCTGATTTCACTTTTGAGTTTGAATTCCGTTTCCTTCAGTAATATTTTTAACATTAGCACTTCTCTATTTTCTGATGGGCTCCAGCCTTCTTCCACCATCAGCTTTAACTTTCTCGGATTCCCATGGAAATAGCTGGAAAAGAGGCAGCTTTGCACCATTGGAAACTTCTTATGTTTTTAGGTAGCAATTTGTTTCCCTTACAAAGCCAATGAACACAGTGGCTGAATAAGCCATTCCTGGTCTTCTGCTTCGCTTTGCTTTGCTGTACGAGTCTCCTTTTACGTGCATTTCTGATCCCAGATAAATTATTTCATCTTTCACCTCCAGAAGCTGAGCATGAATTGCCATGATAGTATACATTCAAGTTTCATTACATCATTTACACCCATTTTATATTCACTATCTATAAGGAAATTCCACGTTCTTCGCTCTTTTTCCTTATTCCAGCATTCATCGTGTTACAAAGGTGGCTTGAAGCAGAAAGCATCTTGATCTCAATACGTTGAGGGCATCTACCGACGGAGATCCCTTTCAGCTTGGTACCATTGGAAGCTCTGCAGAAATAAGAAGGCGAGGTACCAGCAGGCACCGGTCCCTCATGTCCCACGGCGAGAGGAGCACTCCTGGCCACCCTTGCCGTAACCACCATCATCTGCTGTTGGCAGCAGCGGTCCGACAGGAGCCCGTTTGGGATTCTCCGCCCGCGGCACGCTCCGCCCGAGGTAGCGCGCATCCCCTGACACGCGCGCTCAACCAGCGGCCATAGACCCTGCATTTACAGCTGCGCGTCGGCATCTGCTCAGCTCCTGGCACAGTGCGGCTGCC
>NW_010549428.1:0-16415 GCF_000687285.1 Phaethon lepturus | reverse complement strand
GCAGTGGAAAAAAGCACACACATGCCTCTTTTTGGAGGAAGCGTCAGCTGAGTTTGACACTTGCTCAAATAAAGACGTAGTGGCTGGGGCAGCACTAAATAACAACACAATTTGTTTTTGTTTCTGCAAACCTCGTCTTGCTCAAGCACTTACTGTCTCTGCTCCACCACATCAGCCAAAATGCCGAGACCAACAGGATGGACTCCAGCAATCTGGCCATCTGCGTTGGCCCAAATATGCTGAGCCCAGAGATGGACAACACGCTCCCGCTGGAAGTGCAGAAGGAGATGAATGACAAGGTGTGTTGAACTCACCAAGCAGCCACCTGCCTCGGGGCAGCTCAGAGCCATCCATGGGGATCCCACTGCCATTGCAAAAGCTGAACAAAACAGCACCCCTGGGCATCGGGGGTGCTCCTCCTCTCAGGTGCCTGCAACGTGATGGGCAAGGCTGCCCCTCGTCTCGCCTCCTCTGAGCACAAGTAGTGGTTGCCCTGCAGCCCCTGTGTCGTGTCACAGCTCCTGAATACTTTGCCACAGAGAGCAAGGGCACCCTGTGGGGAGTGTCACCCACCATCCCTCTGGACAGTGAGGCTGAAGCTGTGGCTGATGGCGTTGTCTGTATTGGGGCAGATCAATTAGTCTGCAGCATCAGCCCTCATCCTCCGGAGTGGGCTCACCCTCTGACTTAAAGCTGGCATTTTGTCAGAAGCCACCCTTCACTGTGCTGCCCTTCACACAAAGACAGCAGGCAGGGGCCAGAAAGACTGTTCAGTATGTTTTCAGCCCTTTTGACTGAAATAAACTGTTTTCTGTGTGCAGGTGACAGTGTTGGTGGAGTTCCTCATAAACAACTGCTCAGAAATATTTGGGGAGGGCATTGCCTTGCCTGTCTGTGCCTTGGCTGAGGAGTCACCAGAGCACACCGACAGTTCCACAGGTATGAGAATGGACTGGGGATGTCATAGACTGGCTGCTGGGCCAAATTCTTTAATTTGATATGGGAACACATCTGTGGAAACACAGAGAGTTGTAGAGGGTTCAAGACACTGTTGCAGTGCTCTTCTACAGGAACTTTTTCCATATAGTTCCCTTTCATCCTCAGATGGTCAGTGAAAACTAACAGGTTCTTTCTCACCACAGAACACCTGTGTGCTGCTCATCAGAATGACTCTGCCTATGACAGCCCAGATCCTGAAGCTGAAGGCAGCCCCCAAACCTCTAAGATGGAGCAGCCCAAAGGGAGGAGCACTACCATGAACAGAAGATATCCAACACACATCTCTGCCCCTTCACTGAGTAATTTCAGAAGTGACATCAGCACGATGGACAGGAGGTACTCCGAGCCAGACCTGTCTTTCCAGAACCGCCTTGAAGGCAGGATAAGGAAACAGAAGCTAAACAGAAGTGAGGACAATTTTCCGATTCATCAGAAACAGCTAGGGTTGGAGGCACTGGAGAAACGGCTTGCAATCTTACCTTCACAATTATCAACTGACTCTCTACCCAAAACATCCTCCAGTTGCTCACTGGAGAGCTCTGATGGCTCAGTCTTCACCAGCTCTCCAGTAGTTTCACCCTCTAGTCCCAAAAAGACCTTTTTAAATAGGCCCCAGTCCTTTTCCACAAAGGCCACTGAAGACTGCAGTACACCTAGCAGAGAAATCAAAAAGCATTCCATGTCATTCTCTTTTGCAAACCGCAGGAAAACACTAATAAAAACCCAGAGCTGGGGGCCTGGAAAATACATGGGTTTTCAGAGAGACAGTTTCACAAAGAAAGAAGATCAGTTCTCCTGCAGAGTTGTCCAGGAGAACAGCCCTGATGATGACAAACCATTGCCTGTGGTGTATCAGCAAAGGCTCCGTTTCAGGTCAGCTGATGAAGTGTTCAGAGAGGTAGACCAGAAGAATCCTGGAAGACCACCCTCTTACGAAGAGGCTACTAAAAACTGCCTGGCCACTAACGTTTCCTCCCACAATCTCACAGTTCAAACTATGAGATTAAAGGTGTCAAACCAGGATGATTTGCTGCCTCATCCATGCAGCAGCTGTGCACATGACGCAGCATGTACAGCTCTAAGGGATCTACCCAGGGGCAGAGTTTCTGCAGTGAAGGATTCTGATGCGGAAACTGAAACCCTCAGCATCACTGTGGGAATAAACTCCCGTGTGAGCTTACCCGTGACCCCAGGAGTCTACCGATTGAGAGCCATGTCTGAATCCTGTCAAAAGAACAAACTTGAGTATGTGGCTCGGAGGTGCAGCCAGCCAGTTTTTGAGGTAGACCAGATACAGTATGCTAAGGAATCCTATGTTTAAAAAGTCTATCCCTCCTTGCACTGTACAAAGCAGATACTGTAAAAATAGACATCTTGCTCATCCTTTGTAAGATTTAACTTTCAAGAGACCAAGAATAAGCTAGCTTTGCATGAACTCTTTTTTCCTTGAGGGTCTTCTAAAGTGTCTTGACAGGTCACATTCTTTCACCACAAGAGGTGGTGGTGGGAAAGACCTGTGTATTATTATGTAAAAATGTAAGTGGTTATCTGTACATAACTTGTTGTGTGGGAAAACTAGTTAGTAGTTGATAAAGTGTTGTGTTTGTATCCCTGAAAGGGCAATTAAAGAGTTGGCAGGTCCAAAACCTGTCCCACATTCCTTTTCTTTTCTGTATGGTTACAGACTCCATGCCATTTGTCACATGTGTGTGCCAGGCTGATTGAATTCTTTGCTCATTTTCTGCATTAAGAAGTGGGCTGGCAGTTACTCCAGCTGAGGAAGAGCTGTTCTGTTATCAAGGTCACTTCAGTATTCTTCCATAAATCCCCTGTACCTGCTGCCACTCCCTCTTCTTGCTTGCTGGTCATGAGAATGATCTGACCACTAGCCAGCATGTGTTGTATACCGAGCCTGGGTTTAGAGCCACCAAAGCCCTACAAGGTCATTATGGGAATGTATCAAGTAAACCTCATGTGGCCTGAGGTGCTTTTAGTCTAAATAAATGGGACAGGCTAAGCAGAAAGAAGGAGTATCTTCAGGTTTGCTTTTATGAGGGGAAAAAAACCCAAACAACAAAAACCTGTAAGGATTTGTTTCCTGTAAGGAAACATTCTGGACTCCAGCTTTAAAGAGTTAAAGATGCAGCTCATTAAAAAAAAAAGAAAAAAGACAAAAAATAAAGTACCAGGCGGTATCCTTATAATCTTGTAAAAATGACTGGAAGTGCAATGTGTTTTTACATGTAGGAACTTGTTTTGGTTAGCACTTACCTCCCCTTCCATGATTCATCATAGCCTTGAAGCAGGAACAGGGAGACTTTTGTTTTTCTCCTGTGTAACTTCACTACAATAAAACATTTTTCTGCATGAATACTAGACTGTCCATTGTCTGTCTTTAAAACATCCAGGCACTACATGTACTGTACCTACTTTTATACTATTCCACAGGTACTGCAGGTCTGCTTGAATGACACGGCATATCTAAGTAGCAGGAAGGAAAGTAACTGACCAGCAGTATCACTACTGTTATTGTTGTAAGAGGCTGGAGGCTAGACTTAGCTGCAGAGAGGTGATGCTGCTTCAAAAGTAGAGCAGATTAGAAAATAGCATCCCAGCATCTCAGGTGTGATATTTTCCAGGTGTAGGTGTTCCTAGGACACAGGGAAAGGGGGTAGGAGAGTACCTGGACTGACAGGAGAAAATGATGTGAGAAGGACCATACTGGTAGGCTTCAACTAGAGAAGATGCCACCTCGCTCAGCCCCCTAAGCGGTGGCACTCTCCTTCCAAGCAAGCTGAACGAGAGGGCTCTGCTGGAAGCTCCAAAAAGCACTTTTGATTTTCTGGAAATTGCAACTCTTGAGTTGCAGAATCACAGAACAGGTGAGGCTTGAGATCCTCCTGTCCAACCCCACTGCTCAAGCAGGGTCAGCTACAGCAGGGTTGCCCAAGACCATGTCCAGATGGCTTTTGAAAATTTCCACAGATGGAAACTCTGCAACATCTCTGGGCAACCTGTTCTCGTGTTTGACCACTCTCACAGTGGAAGAAGTGTCTCCTTGCATTCAGATGGAATTCCATGTGTTTTAATTTGTGCCCGTTGCCTCTTCCTGTGTTGAGAAGGAATGACAGCTTTCTTTTGTAAAAAACACAAACGTCTTGCCCTCATGGGAGAACGAGTGTGAAGAGATAATCCACATGCAGTGGAAAGGCTCAGAAGCCATGGAACAGAAAACACGAACTTCAAAATGTACTCAAACAACGACACAGCTACTTCTTTGATAAGTCACTCATTCTTTTTGACTGTGACAAGACAAGGATCCCAAGAAGAGGAACTGCTCATTTCCTGTCCCGTAACTGCACCAGAAAACCCAGGGAGAATAAGCACAGTCAATTCATCAGAGATGAGGAGTGTCTCTCTTTAGGTCCAAGGTGTCCCAAGGCAGACATGCCAATCACACTCAGAAAGCTTACCTGGTCTCTAAATATTCAATATAGATAAGCCAAAATTTTCCAGCTCCTGGATAAGAAAGCACATTTGGACTTTCTTGCAAGGCACTTCAATAGACGGAGAAAAAGGAAGAGAGAGGAGATCTACACATTGTTAACAAACAAGGGGTGTCCTTGTCCTTAACAAGGGGTAAGGTGAAGGAGTTGTATAAAAGAGCGGTCCAGTCCCCCTCACCTTGCTCTTGCATTTCTTCAAGTCCAGGAAACACCACGATTAAACAAAATCTGAATGTAAATGGACCCCAAAAAAGATTTACTCCCTCATTGACAGATAACTTTTGTCTTCCTTCATCTCTTAAGACTTGCCTGTCAGCCTTATTTTCATGCCACGTCCCTTCACAGAAGTGATTTCTATATAAGCACTTAGGAAACCTCAAAAGACTAGAATGACACAGAAAGCAGAGTGCTTTGCTTTAGCACTGAGTTGTCTGCCTTCAGCTCAGAAAACGGTTTTATCACTCTACCAGCCCACCACATCACCTTCAAAGATCCAGCCCAACTGATCTAGTTGAAGATGTCCTTGCTCATTGCAGGGGAGGTGGACTAGATAACTTTAAAAGGTCCCTTCCAACCCAAAGATTCCATGATTCTATGATTCTATCCTGGCCTCCAAGAGTAAGGCCCTTTAACTGCTATATTCAACAACAGAATTATCTGACTATCTTTGTCAAAGCTGCCTTTGACGACTCAGCCAGAAAGATCAAATACCCATTTACAGCTGAGTCAGCTGGAGGTGGATTTTGGCACAAGAACTGAATGATGACAGTAAGCCTCCTGTTCTCCACAGGTTACTCCATCACTAGTATTGGATCACGTGCTTCACACATCCAATTCTCTAATCAAATTTCATGAAGACGCTCTAAACATATAAGGCATATAGGACTGGAAGAGGGAAAAAGCAATATTAAAGCAGAAAATCCAAGCCGTTGCCTTGTAAGACAATGCTGGAATTAAGGCTGTTGGTGCAGCCTGAATTCATTTTCTTGTGTTTGCATCCTGCTGTTGTTTTCAATCACGGTGACACACTCTGCTCTTCCCCACAGGATGCACCTGCTCTGGGGAGCAACCAAACTCGTGCCACAAAGGAGAAAATTTTAATTCTGTCATTCCACAGCATGGCTCATCTAGCAGGGCACCTGGGCTTTCGACATATGGCTATGTCTCATTTTCTAGGATTTGAAAGAGCCAACAGAAGAACAAAGGAGTTCCTCATGCAGGAACATGCTCCTCTCTTTCTTTTCCCATGTTGTGCGCTGGGGAGTTGCAAACTCTTGTTCTCTTGAATTAGGACAACAACTTACAGCAAAAGCACATTGTCATGAACTCTATGGCCAAACATTAGTGAAGGCTGAGAGAAATACCATGCCTGCAGGTTTCACAAACATTGACTGGCACTCAGGTGCAGACTGTAGACAGAGACACTTACATTTAGTTACCTGTATGCAAGTATTTATGTGAGCCTGTGTCTCATCTTCTTCACAGTCTGCATTTGAGTATCTCTCTGGACTCCTGGGACTGAATTGAGTGCAGGTGGAACACAGCTGCCTGAAAGTAGACGTCTACAGTCATTTGGGTGGGTATCTTAGGGCACCTCGAGGAATTTTCTAAGGCATCAAAAGTGGATGCACATCCAGATGTTTAGGCAGCTGAATCCTTCCCTAAAATGTCCTCTGACTGTGATGGGAGCTTAGACTCCCACCTCACACATAGATGCCACATTTAGATACCTTGAATGTAGGTCTCTATAATCTAGGGCTGACACTTTTACTGACAGCAGAGAAACAGTAAAACTTGGGATTTTAGGCTCCAACTAAGCCTTTAAAGGAAGCATTCTTGAGCAGGTATAGGCCCTCCTGCTTGCCCCGCTCCAGAGCTTTGGTCCTTCTGCTCCATCCCACCACAGATAACCCTGACTCAGACCTCTCTCTTCTCCACTCCTGACTCCTCATTTCTGTCTCATTTTCATTGCTTCCCCATTCCCAGCCTGCATTCCTCACCTCATCCTGCTATTTATATTTTAATTGAACCAAACCAAAACTATCCCTGTGGACTTGCTCAAAGTCTCAATTTAATTTCTGTCTTTTCCATCCCCAGACCCACTTCTCTCAGTTAGCCAGTTTCAGTTTTCCTCTTCCAATTCTTCCACATTTTTCCTTCATATTTGCACTGGTATTGCAATAAGCTCCACCAACTTATTGGGCTCATCCAGTCTCAGTCCCATACACCTCCATCCCCCTTTAGTCTCTGCATATGCAGAGAATCAGAATAGGAACAGGAAACATCTCTGCAAGCTACAGGAAAATATATACAATTCATGAAGTCCAGCGATGACCTCAGTTCACAGCTGTAACTATGAAAAGCCTCTAGGATGAAACTCCCATGGATGGAGGTCCTCGACTTTATGGGATTTCAGCAAGGTCTGCACATCTCTTGTTGTGGGGAAGTATGGGCTGTCAACTACTTTGGAAGGAGACTTGGAGCTAGGTTAAGGTAAAATAACAAATCAAAATGAGCCACCTTCCCCTCACCTCACCAAAGCAATTCACAACAATTATGTTAGGGATATTTTTGGTAATTTGCCTACATTCTCTGAGAACAGGCATTGTCAGTACATTGATTTTTGCTGCCTCTACATAGCAAGGACTTGGGGAAGAAGCTTTCTCACCTGTCTGACATCCTCTCAAAGATGTTATCTGAAGGTCATCTCTTTCTGGGAATTGCAAAAACTGAAGAGATCATGAATCCTTCACACCTCAGGAAGAACAACTGCTGGCCAGTTAACAACGATGCACAAGATAGTTATTACTACCATGGATACCTTCTATAATATCTGCTGCAACATAGCCGAAGAAAGCCCTTCTCTGGATGTAGTCACTGAACAGAACATAACTGTTCGTCCACGTATGATCTTTCTTCCATATCTTCTTCTCATGATTGCTTCCTGTATACCCCCAGGCACAAGATGCAACATTGAAATTGCTGGTACAAACCCCTTGCAAAAATATTAATGTAAGGAATTCCATCAACTTTATATTAATTAGCATCTTGGAGTGTTACCGCACACAGTTTGTATTTGGCATTTACTTCTCTACAACACAGCTTTGTTTTTTCAGGTGCATTTGGCTCTTCAGAGTTTCTTACATTGTACCTAGTTTGATGAAACAGGATTTGCAACCTTCTTCTTTGGACATTACATAAATGGGGTACAAGACTGCATGGCCTGCAGTGACAAACATCACTTGGAGTTCAACAACTAGTTTTAGGGAAGGTAGGGCATCCCGTTTGTCACCCAAAACTCTGTTTCTGTTGGGATTGAACCACTCTGTAGGATGTGACTGTGTGCCACAATTCTGACACCTAAAATAAAGCTAAGAATTTGGAAATTTTTTGGTAAAAGGATTGTATCTCTTCAACCTTTTGTTAGAAATAAATGTCTTGTAGCACTAAAGCCAAAATGGATGGCTTTGGGATTCCTCCGTGGATTTTGTATACTTTAATGTGAAAAAACTAATACTAATGTTAAAAGCTAATGATAAAATTACTGTCTCATAACTCAGTTACATATTGTAGGGAGTTCCACACAGACCATTTTTACCGTAACGTTCCCTCTTGTCATACTGCTATCAAATGTCTTCAACTACAACAGGAATAAGTATCACAGCAGACAAAAATCCCACCTGTGTTATTTTGAGTCTGGGAATGGGAGTTCTTGTTTCTCTACCGCCTGTTTTGATTTTGGTGCTGATCCATCACAGGAGAGCAGGTGGTTTGCTGCAGCACCACACCAGCACTGCTTATTCCTGGGCTGACTCATTCCTCATCCATACACTGCAAGTGACAATTTCAGCTTCCCATTGCACCCAGGCAGGTCTCTTGACCCAGAGAACAAAGTTTTTGCCATAGTGAGGCCAAGAGATTACAGCACTTGGTTATCACAGGGTTGAGCTTTGAACAAACATGGGTAGTCATCCCAGGATCCTGGATGATACTCTACCCTAGGTAAAAGAGTTCTCAAGTTAAGGAGCCACTGATTTCCAGTGCCTCTTTTCCAGGGCCTTCAAGATCAAGGGTTCCCTAGAGGAAGAGGTGATTGTGGTCATCAGGAATTTTATCCTTCTGCCACCTGAATGTGTCCAGAGACACTTCTTCCCACAGGATTCCTACAAAGGGAACCTCTTCATAAGAAAGGCTGAGAAAACCCCCCAGTGGCTCACTGCCAAAAACTCCATGACAATAACATTATCTTTCTTCCCACTCTCAGGAAAAGAGGATGTTTTCAAATGTCATTCATGCAATCCTACTCTTCTGTTCAACGTAAATCATGCCTTTGATAACAGGCACACGAGCCATTTCACCTGCCAACTAAGACATGTTCAAGACAGCCGGCCTGCTTCTCTGCTGCTCTGCAGACTCAGAGGGCATCAAGAGCTGTGTGGAGCAGGTGTGAAATGCTGTTTTCTTGGTACACATTCGCTGTGCATGGCAAATATATCTGTCTCACATGGAAAGTAGCACAGAAACTCATTCACCAAGTTAACTTGGAAACTCACCCATGAAGTTAACCAAGTTCACTTTGAAGTTGGCTTGGTTGGCTGTCCAACCTAGCAAACATTTAATGTCCGTAACTGATCACATCCAGCTGCAAAATTCAGGTGATTAAAACATGCTGCTACTCTGCTAGCACTGGCCAGATAGCAGTTACTGTGGCTATTGTGTGTCTCCACGAGGACAATTTCTGACTACAGGAAGAGGAAACCCACCTTGGTTAGGCGTTCTGGTTGCATTTTTCTCTGAATTTTGTTAGCAGTCAGTCCTTATCGCATGTGTCATCAGAACAGAGTGAGAACTTCAGAGGAACTTCTGAAGGCTAAAAATTCAGAAGAGGCGGCAACTTTTAAAATAAAAAGTCTGACAATAATAGAAAGAAAAATCCATGGGAAAAGGGCAACCACTGTTGGAGAAGTGATATAGTCCTCATATGGACAGCTGAGTCCATACATAGCCAACTGCAAGTCTCCATGGATGTTGGGTGAACAATCGTTTTTTACGTCTCTCTGTTACTCAGAAATGCTAATTATCTAGTCCTTTCTTTTTCTCTAGAATGCATCACTTTTATTGTTCTAAATCAGTCTTTTCCATTTGATGGATAAATATATCAATTTAAATCTCACTTCTGACAGAAGCCCATTACAAATTCTTCATGTTCCCCTACAAGGGGAGAGGAAACCACAGATTATTTTGTTTCTAACCTGAGATGCCAGCACATAAGTCTGAAGAAATGGTTCACAAATCCCAAACAGGGTTTGACTCAGTTGAACTCTGCTTCCTCTGTTGGGTAATAATATGAAAAGGTTTCTATGAAGGGTTTCACACATTCTAAACAGAACATGCTCTTTAGCTAATGAGCTATTTACAGAACTGATCCAACGGCTGCTTGAAACTCTTCCTTCCTACAACTCACAAACCTCCCACCAACTTCCTTGACAGATGCTACAGTCCAAATTCAAACCTTTCACCTTCAGTATCACATAGGCCAAGCTGAAAATTATAAAACTGTATTTTAAAAAAATGTTAAGGCAAAACCCAAGCAGATTACAAGACAGATGATCAGAGAAGATGCTCTTATGATAAGGATTAGAGATTTGTCTGCTTTTCCACATGCTTGCTGCACAGTCTTGGGCTGTGCAATTCAACCTCATCATATATAGGGTATAGTCCTGTCTACTTCCTCCGTGTACTGAGGAAGAGGTTTTGCACTCACCCTTCTCCCCACTCCTCCAGGTGTGAATTCTGTCTCCCTGTCATAAAGCTGTGACTTCACACAGTAAGTGCAACTGGACAGCTTTGCCTACAATTCACCAACAAGTTCTCTTTAGCACAACTGGTCATGAGGTAAGAAAGAACAGCAGAGTGCTGTACTCTGAGGAGTACATAACGTTACATGATATGATATACAGATGCACTCCCATCTTATGGAGCTACAGACACCAGAAGACACGGTATCTTAAGAAGTCTTTGGGTGTGTGAAAGAGCAGAGCAGTCACTAGTTCTCCATAGGTGATGAGGGAAGATGACCTTGGGATGAAGACTGGAGACTTATAGTTAGATTATTCAACATCAAGGTCTGCTTTTTCCACATGCTTGCTGCCCAGGTGGGCAGTTCTTGGACTATGCAGTTTAACTCCAGTAAAGCACAAATGATGCTGCTCTGCCTCCCAGAGGTGTGATAAAGGGTAATTTATTTCAAGATGGACAAACACCAAAGCTACAGTGAAGGGGCAACAGAAGCAGATCAGTCTTGTTTCTTACTCTGCAAGTTTAGTGCAGTTGAACAACTGCCCTCAATACAGGGAGATGGAAAATAAGGCAGAGCTTCCTGGGGCAAAAGGAAGACAATTGGAAGATCCCTGCTCAAGGAAGGAAGATGTAAGAAGGGGCTGGAGAGGGATTAAGAGCACACAATCTAGTTGAGCTTAAATAGGAAGGTCATGAACAACTGATTTTCCAATTAGCAGTTTAATGAATGATAGTTTAAAATGAAGTGTGCACTGCTCCACCCTCTAAGGTGCTTTCTCACCCCTCCATAATTCTTTTCAGTCACTGACTCTGAAGTCCCATGGTGGCATAGGGCAAGAATACAAGCCCTGTGAACAGGCTTCTCACACTGGAAAAAAAGAAAAAAAAAAAAAAGCTTGTGAGGGACACGGGAAGGAAAGGAAAATGGTGCTGAGAGTCAGAGGTGAAGTGGTAGGGGGAAGCAGGATTGTTAATTTGTTAATTTTGGCTGGAAATCATGAATAATAAAATCTTTTTTTTGACTAGTGTTGGAGAAATGAAGGTCTTCAGAACTGTAATCTCCCAGTCCTGCCCAACCCCACAAGCTCAGGACTGGGGTCAAGAGGAAGCTGTGCTGCTACAGAGAAAAGGAAGTTTAATCATTTTGGCTTGAAAACATGAGTGATAGGATCTGCATTTTTTTCTATTCACAATTACATATCAAGATTAACAACCCTACTTAAAAAATACTGAAGTCACCATAGGGACTCAAGTTTAGCTCAGGTATTTATTCCATTTTCTTTCTATATCTCTCATCTGTCAAAACTCTCAGGCTGGCACATATTTTTTAAAACTAAGCATTTCACTATTAGAACCAGGCCTATATGTAGGTAATGTCTGTATGCATGGATGTCACAGATTAATATGCATTAATGTCACGGATGCATTAAACCTAGTGCCTACGAACAGCAGCAAAGACACCATCTGAGGGCTGGCAGACACCAGTGATACCATACTGGTGCAGTATTGCTGATCCTCTTTGGTCGTGTTACTGCAGCAAGTCACAGGTTTCAGTGCACTTTTAGTAATTGTTCTCCAACAGCACTGGGGCAAATGATACATGCGCACCTCATTTGGGCTCTGCAATTCTTTTGTCTTTGTAGTCACATTGATGGCTCTCCATGTTTGTATTGTGTTTTATATGTTTCTGTCAGACATCTCAGGGCCTTGATTAGCAGCAGCATGATGCTTTCTGGGATTTTCAAGGCTACCCCAAGCATCTCTATCCTTGGAGATTTTCAAAACCTGGCAGAAGAAGGCCTTGACAAATCTGATCTATCTTTGAATTTGTCCCTGATTAGGCAAGGAGGTTACACTAGAGACCTCCAGAGTCCCTTTCAACCTAAATTGCTCTGTGATTCTGTGATGTCTGCTTGAAGGCAATGGCATTTTGGCCTCAAGTAGAGTTACTGCCAAGACTGGGAGCTCTGTCCCTTTATCTGCAGGCCCACAGGGGTAAGAACTGCAGCTTAAGATTCTATCTCAGGACCATGGACAACCAAAGTTAACCCAAATTTCAGGTAATTACACAGTATTACATCAGGGAAGCATTCCTGTAATTTTAAAAGCAGCCATGGTCCTCTTCAGACAGAAAGCAGTGATCTGGGAAGGCAGCATGCCCCTCCATGTCCTTCCTTGATAATTAAGCATTGTCTATATCCAAAATGGCTCTGTAATCCTCCTTCTTTTCTTAATTATGCAATGCTGCATGAAGTTAAGATAGTGGAAGCTGGACTCAGCTAGACTGCTCAGCATCATACTATTCAATGCACTGTGGCACAGGGTCTCCCAAGCTAGCAACATCCAAACAAGGACCCCAGGAAGACCCAGGCCCAGCACTGCAGGCCCTTATATTGTATTTCAAGATGTCATTCAGTAGTTACAGAATGCATCCCAGGTGTTGGAGGAAATAGTGGATGCACATCTTTTGGTACTAGATACGGACACCTTCACACTTGCTTTGCTGGGAATAAACTCATTTCACATCCAGAAAGCCAAGGAGCATGCCATAACGCATAGTACAATGCCAGGAAATTCTCATGAAAATAGAAAACCCAAAGTCTGTTTGTGGCCCCAAGGCATTTTAACAGACCCACAGCAAACCTGGAAGGAGATAAAGGCCTTGCTCTGTAGCTTTCAATTCAGCTGAAAACACCTCAAAAGACCTTTCTTAGCTGCCATATGGGAAATGGGCTGGCTCATTCCTCAACAGGCAGGCTCACTTCCCAGGCAGCACCTCCTGCGCTGAGATCTGTGCAGGTCCCAGACAATCTTCCAAAGAATATGTGAAACAGCCACTGTAAGAGCTGGAGTGCAGCTGTGGGTACTAACAGCAGCCTAGCCATCTGATTATTATCAATGTGTTTTTAGCTCCTGCTGCAGTCAGTCTTGTGATGACATGAAATGTTCGAGAACTCATAGGATATGGCAAGACCCCACCTGCAGTACTGTGTCCAGCTCTGGAGCCCTCAGTGCAGGAAAGACATGGACCTGTTGGAGAGGGTCCAGAGCAGGGCCACAAAAATGATCAGAAGGATGGAACACCTCTCCTATGAGGACAGGCTGAGAGAGTTGGGGTTGTTCAGCCTGGAGAAGAGAAGGCTCCAGGGAGACCTTATTGCAGCCTTCCAGTACTTACAGGGGGCTTATAAGAAAGATGGGGACAGACTTTTTATCAGGGCCTCTTGCAATAGGACAAGGGGTAATGGCTTTAAACTAAAAGAGGGCAGATTTAGGCTAGGTCTAAGGAAGAAATTTTTCACAGTGACGGTGGTGAAGCACTGGCACAGGTTGCCCAGAGAGGTGGTAGATGCCCCATCCCTGGAAACATTCCAGGTCATGTTTGACAGGGCTCTGAGCAAACTATCTAGTTGAAGATGTCCCTGCTCACTGCAGGGGGGGTGGACTAGGTGGCCTTTAAAGGTCCCTTCCAACACAAACAATTCTATGATTCTATGCCATTTTTACAAACAACAACATAAAAAGAGGCAAGGGAGAGGAGCAGAAGTTTTTCCTGGACATGGCTTTGTCACTTACAAAGCTCTGCTAACCCACAGAGACCTTCGCCTCTCCTGCAGAGTTATTGCAACACTTTTACGCTACTACACTGGTAATTTAGGAGTTATCAGTGTTTCAACAGAGGTAAGGAGAGGCGATACCATTCAGTCAGTGGACATCATAGGTGATGGAGAAATTCACCCAACAGGTGAGACACCAAGCTGGGGCCAGCTTAACATAACGAACCTGCAGTGCAACACATTCATCTTCACAAGATTTGTGGGCAATGGGGTTGTGACAGGCAGTTCCTCAGGAATCCTTGCTCAGGAGGTTACAGGCCCTCCTCTCACCACCTCCCTGCCCAGTCCATTCCAGCCAGATTTCTAAGGTTGTTCAGTGAGCACATTCAAACAATTTCTTATGGGACATGTACAGACTGATGTTTTTGAAGGCTATACTGCGACTACTTTTTCATGCAAACACAAAACATCATGTGCGTAACAGCTTGGAAATGTCTCCCCAGATTTCAAGTCCCCAGACCAAAAGCAGAAATAGGCATATAGCCCAACTGAAATTTTCAGAAAATATGAGTCAGGTCCCCAAAATCAAAAGGTTGTACTGTTTCTGATCAAATTTAAGGGCCACAGTGCTCCAGCTTGGCTCTACCAAGCTGCTCATTCATTAAGTTTCCTTGCCCAGACACAAGCAAATATTGAGGGACTGCTCTCCCCTCCCACCCCAGCGACACTTGCACTGTGCTCCTGCAGCCCCATATCCTCTTGTCCCACCACCCAGCTGGTAACTTTGTAGTCAACACAACTCCCTGTATTGACTCTGACAGCTGCCTGTTAATTAATTCCTTCCTCTTTTCCCTTGCCTCCCACACTTGGTCTTGGTTTTTGGTAGTTTTTTGGTTTGGGGTATTTTTTTACTTCTTTTTCTAAAAGTTTCTCTTGCTATACAGCTTCCCCTGTGCCTTGCAGGCCTCCTATGAAGTGCTCTCCGCTACTCGCAGTTCTCATCTGTGACTGTCTACACAGGGCTGTCATGGAGTACAGACATCTGCCACAGTAACATAACTGAGCTGAAATAAATAGCATTTCATTACATTTGAACCAAAGATTTCCATTTTTGGGAACCATGTCCTGAAGTGCCAAGTCTACACACTTTTTGAATACTTCCAGTAATGGTGACTCCACCACCTCTCTGGGCAGACTGTTCCAATGCTTGACTACTCTCAGTAAAGAAATTTTTCCTAATATCCAGTCTAAACCTCCCCTGGCACAACTTGACGCCATTTCTTCTCATCCTATCACTAGTTACTTGGGAGAAGAGACCAACACCCACCTCACTACAGCCTCCTTTCAGGTGGTTGTAGGGAGCAATAAGGTCTCCCCTCAGCCTCCTCTTCTCCGGACTAAACAATCCCAGTTCTCTCAGCCGCTCCTCATAAGATTTGTTCTCCTGACCCTTCACCAGCTTCGTTACTCTTCTTTGGACATGCTCCAGGAACTCAATGTCCTTCTTGTAGTGAGGGGCCCAACACTGAACACAGGATTCAAGGTGTGGCCTTACCAGTGCCGAGTACGGGGGCACGATCACTTCCCTGGTCCTGCTGGCCACACTATTTCTGATACAGGCCAGGACGCTGTTGGCCTTCTTTGCCACCTGGGCACACTGCTGGCTCATGTTCAGCTGGCTGTCAACCAGCACCCTCAGCGCCTTTTCCACTGGGCGGCTCTCCAGCCACTCCTCCCCAAGCCTGGAGCGTTGCATGGGGTTATTATGATGGAAGTGCAGGACCTGGCACTTGGCCTTATTAAACCTCATACAGTTGGCCTTGGCCAATTGATCCAGCCTGTCCAGATCCATCTGCAGAGCCCTCCTGCCCTCCAGCAGATCAACACTCCCACCCAACTTGGTGTCGTCTGCAAACTTACTGAGGGAGCACTCGATCCCCTCATCCAGATCACTGATAAAGATATTGAACAAGACCGGCCTCAGTACTGAGCTCTTGGGAACACCGCTTGTGACCAGCCGCCATTTGTCATGACAGGGAGTGCAGCTCACTATGGACATGGGATGGCATACTCTCCAATCTTCCATTATGACACTTTTATGGTATCCCAATCCCCTACTTCTGTGGAAGAAACCAAAATTAGGAATGCAGTTGTGTGGGCGGCTTTTCAGGACACCGGTACTTAAGCCACCAGCACGCCACCCAATAGGTTTTCGCGACGTCCCTGACAATTTTTGCATCCCCAATGGCACTGTAGATCGGGCTAAGCCGCCGGTAGTTTAACCGGAAACCTTCCGGCCCCCTGAGCAGCTCGCACACGGGCGGAAGAAGGACGGTGACACCTCGCGGTTAAACTCCCTCACTACCTCGGCCTTGGAGGGGCCCCGCAGCGCTGCCGAGGGCAAACCCGTCAGCAGTTAAAAGTGAGTGTTTTCCGCGAAGCACCCCAGTGCCTGGGGAGCAGGCACGTCCTCCTTAAATCTTCCTCAGGCTTCAGCTTTTTCCTGGCAGGAGAACCTGCCTGGGAAGGAACAGGACTAACGCCCAACCGCCCA
>NW_010549427.1:0-24351 GCF_000687285.1 Phaethon lepturus | reverse complement strand
AGTCCAGGTAGACAACATCCACAGCTTTTCCGTCATCCACTAGGCAATCACCTGGTCATAGAAGGAGATCGGGTGTGACATGGTAGGAACACACTTCAGACAGAACATTAAATTCGCATTCTGTCTTCTCTTCTTTGACCCCTCAGGTACTAAATTATAACGTCTAAACCTGGAGGTGTTAGCTACATCTTTAAGAAATTCGTATGTATTAACTTTTAAACCTTTTTCACTATGCTTTAATAATCAAGAACAGGTGTCAAGGGCTTGCAATAAAAGTAACATAAATCAATGATGAAACCTCTAGCATCAAACAGTCAGCACAAGTAGTAAGTTTCTACCAAAATTAGACAGAATTTCTGCCTGAAGGCCTAAGGTTCCCACCTCTTCTATTCACTCTATACCAAACCTGAGGGTTTATGCAATAACACTGATTCTCTTGGGATGGAATTCATCAAACTAAATTTAGTTATCTTTAGTGGTTTGTAAACAAGAATACCTCCAGAAGATCCTAATCCAGCAAGAATACAGAGAAATTCAACTGACTGGTTCAAAGGTTCAGTCATTGTGGATGGAATTCCTAATCTCTCAGTTACATAAATGTTGCACTTTCTTTATTTTTGGTGATGCTCCTAAGAACTACAGTATAAATTGCCAGTTCATGGAGGTACTCTTGATTTTAATCAACATGTCCAAGAATTATTTCAAAATAAATACTTCTAGGAGTCCTGCAAGAGGCCAGTTAAGATGTATAATGGAAGCTTGAGGTAGGTGCTATTCCATGGATGTCATATATGTCTCTAATTTAGGGTTTCCTCTGATTATAGACAGAATTTCTATAATCAGAAACCAAACTGTTTCTCATATTATTGAATAGTTTAATAAGTTTAAGATTCAAGAATCTACAGCACAGTATTCCAAGTTTAAAGGAAGTTAATAGCATGGTTTCCAACCTTCTCTATTTATTTGTGTAATTTGTGTGTTAACATTTCCACATTTTTAAAATCTTGTAAGAAGCAAGAGTTATTGCCTTGCTCCTGAAGAAGAAAATACCATTCATTTCTTATGTGCTGGTACTCTTGGAAAGAAAAGAATTTTAATCTTCTGCTCCTAAAAATTGACCACGTCTGTAAATTTTAGTGATATATATCACCTGTATTTCAGGGAGGAAAAAAAAAAGACTTAATGAAAATTATAAAGTCAATGATTCCCCATGCATTTGGCAAGAATAAAACAGTTCAGAAATTCATGTTACTTGAATCTTAGTTAGCAGTTTGCATCTCTGAAGTTTTTCAGCTGGGGGCCTTTTGGTCTGGATCTGAGGGATTTTTGAATTATGGAGAATGAATGTTTAGGATAACTCATGAATATGCTGTTCAAATATAGAAAACACTTGTGTGTCTGTATATCTATATATGTGCCCTAGAATCTGCAGCTTTGAAACAAATCATTGTCCTTTTTTTGCTTTTGTATTGCAAAGTTCTTTTATAATCAGGAGAACAAGCTGCACATTATATTGTCATATGTTACATATTTATATTTTGTCATATTGTAAAGGGAAAACTGGATAGAAATCAAGGATTGATAACATGATGAATAAAGGGGAGGAAAGCATCCAAGGACGCTATCTTCAGACAAACATAGTCAGGTATTTTAGAGGACTGTGAAGCAGCTTGTAAAGGCACTTAAAATGTGCCATGTGGATGTTTCCTACATTGGACAGATGTCCCACCTACAACATTTTCATGCTAAAAGGAAGTAATTTTTTTCTGCATGTCCACCTGTCTCCACTGCATTTGCTTTATATCATCAAAAGAAAAACATTATCTTTGTCTGCCATGACTTTGAATGAAAAGATCTACAGTCTCTCTTGGTTTTCCTTCAGTGATACCTTACATGTGGTGGAGCAAGGAAGAAGAAATGTGAAAATTCCGAGGCAACAGATAGGCAGACAAAACAGTTTTCAGTAGCAGCTGTTTTTCTCCTGGTGCTGCACTGCTGATGTCTTAACTTTCCCTTTTTGGTAGGGATGTGGTTCACTGTTTTACTGCTGATTTACTACCAGTTGTAATACATAACCAAGGAAGGAAAAACGAGGAAAAAAAGCTGTCTCTTGTTGAAATGACCTTCCTCATTATAAAATGGACACTTGATAACCGTGGGTGTCGCTTGAAATAATTTTATTTTCAATTTTATTTTGGTGAGGATCTGTCTCAGTTAGCACTCACACAGATATGTGCCTTTCCACAAGGCCTGAGCTCTTTTTTTTGTTTTGTGTGGTACACGAATAAGTAGATTTAAAAAAAAAATAATCTAGTATTCTACCTAGAGATGGTCACTTTCCATACGCCACTTAATCAGAATTTACAGATTGTTATCTCAGCTCTGGCAGACGGCTGGTGAGAGAGACAGGCAACTGATGCGCTGAACAATTCTATTTTCTAGCATTAGACAATGAAGCTAGAGGGAATATTTTTAGCTTGCTTTGGTTTTCCTATTTCATACATAATCTATAAATGTTTTTAAAATACATTTTATTTCAAGCCTGAGTACTCCTTCAAGCAGCTTGTAGATTTTCACTGTAGTATGGTGAACTAATTGTTAAGGTAAGAAAAACCTACAGGTAGGTAAATAAATGTACCAGCTCATTCTTAGAATAACAATGGTAATTAAAAAAGTGATAAAGCAAGAAAAATAAATATCAGATACAATCTAATTGCCTAGGCAACATAGGGTTCTGATCATGTTGTCTAATCCCTGTCTTCCTCAACAAAAATCGGTACAATCATAAGAAATCTTTGTAGGAGAGTTTACAACCACATGTGATAATTTATCCACATGTAAAACCTATTATTTAGAAAAGTCTGAATTATAGCTTTAGAAACATGTAAGCAGTTGTGGAAACAAGTCAAAACAGCACAATATTATTGTCAAAATTTATGACACCAAGTCACCAAAATAAAAAACTGTTTATGTTTTACATATTTTTATTATGCTTCATTGTGTTTTATCTATATTGGTATGATGACAAAATAAATACAAATACAGGGTATAATAAATAAGTAATACCTTTGCCAGGATATTTTATTTCAACTATTTAGACTCCAACACAGAGTGCAAAAGGCTACAGTAATGTCAAGCGTTTTAAACTTTTCCCTAAAACACACACATATACTAGAAACCAAAGTTCTGTTTTGATCAAAATAATAAACTTAAATTTGAACATATCAGTATTGTTTATATCATACGTTGCTTTTGTAATTTACTTTTCAGTTTAATATTTTTGTGTTGCAAAGAAGAAACTGCCTTACCTCTGTAGAGTGATTTATTAATCAGTTTATTCACAAATCAGAAGATGTAACAAAATCAGTGATCAACTACCTGTGGGAATATAGGCTGTGCATACTCAAGCACTTAGGCATTTTCACAAGAACTGTTTATATGTGCATAAAAATAACCAAGAATGGAGAAGAAAAAGATTGAAACTCTCTCACTTCTTAAGGACAAACACATGAGGTTGATAAAACTGACGCCACATTTTTCAGCTTCCTTTTGGTCCTTGCTTATATACAAAGATCACCATTTGGATGGTGGTACAAATCCCCCGTCTCTCTCTTTCTCCATTTTGCTCCACCTCCCCATTTTCTTAACATCCTACATGTCTGAGGTTTATTGTTTAGCTGGCTGCAAACAAGAGGGCACAAGTATTTCTTAACAACAAAAGCACTTGCTGAGAAAGTGGCTAACTGGCAGTGAGAACAATTCAGCTTACTTTTTTCCTCTTCCCTAAAAACAATGCAACAGTTACAGAAAAGGCAGAGATCTACAGTTGGTAGAGTATACAGGCACTTTATTATTGTTCATGGACATCTAATCTAATGCTTTCATTGTCTTCCAAACATGCATATATAATAAAGGGAACCACTTTTCTTGTAAAAAAGAAGTGTTTACTGGCACAAATTTCAGACTTAGATGGCTATCTTTTAAATCAGCAACTGAAGCTCAGCCCCTGCCCTACCATCATGGATAAAGTGGCCTTTGTTGCTCTGGCAGAGCTGAAAGGAAGAATTGAAACTTACTCTCTCCTCCCCCGGCTTTGCTTAGACCAGAACTCCCTAATTAGACGTCTTACTCATTCTTGTTATACTCTTTTCTGAACCATGAACATTTTTACTTAAGTGATATTAGTTTGTCTAATTTTCTGTAAGAAAAAAAATTAAAATTAATGCTTCGCTCAGATGTCACTGGATTGACAATGTGTTACATTACTTTTTTTTTCCCCTAAGTAGTTTCATGAGTAGTAATCCAAAGTCACTGCTTATCAGAAGGCAGTTCAGATTGTGAACCTCAATTGTGGTCTCAGGCCCTAGGAAACAAGTTTTCACAAATCACACACAAGTCATTTGCAAGTGGTACTTCTTAGCTTCTTTCAGCCGAGAGGCTGAATGGATATGGAAATGATCAGGCCGAGGCAACACAAACCTGTGCAAGAGTTCACGCATGTATAAATGTCAGACAGCTAGTGAGCCCAAAAATGAGCTTCCAGCCTGCCATGTAGTTTCCCTGATATCAAGCTAAACAAAATATAATGCTTGTAGAAACATGAGTCACATGTATTGTTAGTGATTTTTAATCAAGTTTTCTGCTGCTTTTTTCATGAATTATTCTTAATTCTAATTACTCCCTAATCTAATATAAATAGCATTGGTTATCCCTGGAGTCCTCCAAATGATATAATAATTGTCTCTGTCTATGAGAAAAGTACCACAGGCAAAGAGTAGTTCCAGGTACCAAAGGTGACAAATACAGAGGTCAACTGCGTAAACACATGCTCAGCTCTATAACTGCATATAATTTTAATTGATGTTTGCTGTTAAAGCAGAACTGGCATGGAAACTACCTTGTACTAATCACATTAGTTCCACTTATTATTACCTTGGCATTGTGAAGAGCAGCCTATGGATGCCATCCTGTTGCAAACAGCAGTCTCCACCCGGGCTGCAAAAACAGTCCTTCCTAGTGTTGCGTGCTCTCCATTTTGGGTTAAAATTAATACACAGTCTCAGCACAGTGCTAACAAAGGAAAGGCATTGACTTATGTGTTAGGCCATTGAAATATAATCACCCCAGATAATAAAGAAGCCTCAGCTGACGAGAGCTGGTTTATTAGCGCTGAGGTTGCCTGGTAACGGGCATTTGGCAGGTGCCTGTTATCATTTGATGAAAGCTGATCAGGGAGTCGTGCTGAAGAAGATTGGATCATTATAAAAGAACAGCAATTTGCCCTTATGGCTCAAGTTGAGGGATCTAATACAGCAAGTGTCTACTGAGATAAGAGGTAACTATCTTTTTTTCCCCCCCTCAGTGTAGAGGGAGAAAATTCTCTTTTACAGCATCTTGCAGGGAAATGACTGAGCCAGAGTATGCTGGGGCTCTGTACAGAGCCTCTGGGGCCTGTCCTGGGGCCTCCTGGACTGCTCTGGCACTATGTTGAGGCACTTTCCAGTTTTTTTGCAGCTCTGTTGTCTCTTCTCCTTTTTTTTCTCTCAAGCAAAATCAGTTATGAGTTTAGAAGCCCTGCACCATACCTAAAATGCTCACCTTAAATTGTAACTCGGAAGACTCTACTCTAAGGGGAGAGGCATTTAAAGCACGGGAGATGCTAGGCTGCGCTCTGTAGACTTAGGCCTGGAGGTTCCTGTACCCAGAGATCCAACTGAGTGATTCTCAAAAAAAGGTAATCTTGTTCACATAGGAGACTTCCATATTACCATTGATTAGATACCCCAGCAACTAATTAATAGGTAACAAGCAGGAGCTGCTCAGTCAGCTGCTATCATAAGGTCCCATGTTCTAGGCTAGGTGGACCCTTTGTAAACAGGGAACCGTGTTTTCACCTTCCAAAGGCCTCTGCAGTATGATTTAGATTCTGTTACGCTACAGTTCAGGAGAGTTATAAATATAGCAAAGGACAAGACCTAAATAGCAGATGCAGCTAAAGTGAAATTTAGGTGGAATGTTTAGGAAAATTATTTTCTAAAAAACAAAAGTAAAAAAAAAAAAAGCATAACCTGCTTAGGAACCTGAAATCCTTTGTTATCTGACATTAGCTGACATAATCTTTTATAAGAAGTTGTAACTGTATTGATGTCTGGAAGTACTGTTATCTAGAGAGTCTAGTTTATTCCCTAAAACTGTTCAGGATTGTGCAAGTAGGTATTCCTGGTGAAAGAGCTGACTTGCCCACCTACAGCTGGTCTATCCTCCTCCTGTATTTCAAGGCGAAAATAAAAGTGATGTAGTAACTAAGCCCTGGACAGGTTTTAACAACAACAGGTAGCTGCAGCTCTGACTGGGAAACCCCAGTCTGTGAAAGACAGCAACGTGTTTCTTTGGATGACTTTGGCTGTTCCCAACACATATCAACTCACCTTCCCATTCCACCTATTCTGCTTCTGGCCATGCTGCCAGACCTCCTCTCTCACACCGGCCCTGGTTTTCACTCAAGTCCATCGTTAGCTACTTCAACTCACTGAATTCAAGGAAAACAGCTCTTCTTTTGTTGCTGGGTTATTTTCTTCCAGGATAGTGAATAAAATCAGCTCTCAGAGAAGCCTGATGAGCTACAGAGCAGATGGAAAGTGCATGTCAGGAATAGAAAAAGGGCTGGGAGGAAAGGATGATTTCCCTTTTTCCAAAGTGAGCTGTTTTGACTGCCTTACCTCATGTCAGGTAACTTTAGTCTGAATATTCTGGCTGTGACAGGTCAACTCCTCAAGCCAAATTTATGCAATTTCTACTCTAATTTTCCTTAGTCAGTATTCTGATTTCCATTCAAAAGGCAGATCCGTAACTTCTAAGCACGTTACTGCTTGCTTGCCAACAAAACACTTTTACTGTGGCTTAAAAATAATAAAAAAAACCCAAAACCAAAAACTTCTAGATATATTCACTCAAGGAATTCTGCAGTGTTGTTAAAATTTTGAGCAAATGAGTTTTAGGCATAGAGATGTCAAAGAAATCATGTTAGACTAGGAACTTGAGTTGTTGCACTGGATGGTGATATTTCATACGAGATAGAAAGCAACTTGATGACAGGGTTACCAAAAGCCCTTGATGCAGAGGCAATTAAATGAGACAGTCAAGGCTCTGCCAACACCCTTTGCAGTAAGAACCACTCACCCCCACAAAATACTTTGTGCAAATGTCATGACAGAAAATTAATTTCAAACTTTGTATCCAGCCAATAACTCTTGTGGCAGCTTTTTTTTTTCCTTAGAATGTGACTTTGGGCAAGGCTCCTATGGTCAAAAGGAAGAATTTAAGTTTTGGGTTTTTCTGAAAGTATATTTATCCCGTCTTCTGCTCTTCACAAGGATTTCAATGACCCAGTGAGCTGTCCTACCTAATATGAAGTCTGTATCTTACTTAAATTTGAGAAGAATATTGATTTGTTTGCTTCCTGTGAGCCAAAGGAGACATTAAATTTTATTTGCATTATTACTCTTGTATTATTCTGTCTCTAAAAGTCCTTCATTTCAGTGACTGAGTGAGTGTGTTTTGTGGGTACTTAGTAAAGTCTGGAGCAGAACTAAACTCCTCATAAACTTCTGTTTTATTAACACAATAGTTTTATTTATTCTGGAATTGTTTTTTTAAAGTTATTGAGGCATTTGAAAATGCAGATATACCACAATGGGATGGACAAATGCCCTTGAACAGTCTGAGATTCTACTTTGAGGCTATATCCAACATTTGAGAATAGTGCTTACTTGCATCCTTAAACATCTGACTTCTACATTTTTGTAAACTAGCCCTCTGTTTTAGACTTCAGGAATATTCTAAGTGTATTTTGCTTCCTGTATTTCTCAGGTAGTTAGACAGTGTTATGCACAGTGTATGTTCCACAGTACATTTTATGAGTTTACTTGCAAATGACAAAAACAACAGAAACAAAGCAGCTCATTCTTCAGGAGTGGTTGCTCTATCTTTTTGCTAAGTGTCTGTACTGTTTATAGTAAAAAACTATGAAAACAATATAAGCAAATTATAGATATTTTTTACTTGGATATTCCACAAGAAAAATTGAATTTAAACAAACTGCTGAGGACATTTATGTGAATGAACTATTCCTTTTAGTATAGAATAAAAATGTAAACCTTTAATTTTTCATGCCCAAAGCTACAAATTTAGATCATCTGTTTCTATAAATCTTCTGATATTTAGTGGATACAGATGATGAACTGTTCAACCGTTTGTTGCTTCTTGAAGACAAATATCTTTAAAAGTCTTCTTTGGAAGAATGTTTTCTGTAGCCAGGTCTGAGTTACCATACCACACAGACACCCCTACTGCATCCCATGAATACCAGACTAATAGCTTTTAAGGCAGCGGATCCTCTGAGGCCTCTTAAGGTGTTGTATCCTTCAGCCATTCTTCAAGACAAGTCTCTGTATGTGTAGCTGAGAAAGATGGGTATACTTGTTTTGGTTATCTTGAGAGCTTCTAAATACACTTGGAAAAAACTTTCAGCCAAGTCCTGAACTGCAGGAGAAACCTACAGGTTTAGGGAGGTTGTTAATCAAGCACCTCCCTTGTTTGTAAAACTAAGATTTGCTCCTTGTGTTTGTTTTCAATAACTGTGTTTCCAGCAGATGAGGAAAACTGCTGTTGTCAACATATGTGTGTGCATATGTATTATGTGCATATCTGTTTGTGTAAAATGCATCACTTTGTGTGAAACTGAAGCTGAAAACATTAAAGCAATAAGGAAAAAGAGAGAAGAGAATATTGTATGCATAATTAGTGAGCTTATATCTAGTACACTGTATATTGCTCTCAGGTCTGATCTGTAGAAGAATATTGAAAAATGGGACAGGGTTTAGAGAAATGCGACAAGAATTACTTCAGTTCTGTAAAGAAGAAAATTAGATTAAAATCTTGAGGAATGTCATCTAAAGAATGACTTGATCATGCTCTATAGGAGGATAAAATAGAGGTCTCTGTGGACTTTGAAGGTCATGAGAGACAAATTTTGTCTAGAAATGAAGTGTATACCTTGAATAAAGACTGTAGTTTATCACCATGTGATGAAGTGAGCTCTGTATCGTGGGGGATTTTTAAATGAGGATGATGCAGTTTTTGTTTGTTTTGATTTGGTTTGGTTTTCTCTAAAGCATACTCTGGTCAAATAGATAATTATTAGATTCTGTGCAGGAGCAACAGATAAATGCCATTCCATTTCCTCTGCAAAAGTTATGCAAAATGAACCTGCGGATCCCTTCTGGCTTCCTATTAGACACTGGGAGCAATTCAGTTCAACATCAGACAACTAAGAGGGTATATATTAATAACAAGATAAAAAATATTATATGTTGTTAGACTTATAATTAAAAGAGACAAATTCTGTAATGATTTGTCAGCATTCTTGCATCCTTTTGAAAAATAAATCCATTTGGTCATTTCAAATTCACTGAATTAATTTTTTTCTTTTCAGTGGTAAAAGAAACACTGTTTCTTTAGTATATAGAGAATCTTTACATGTTATAATGGCTATAAATATGCTAATTTTAAGCCATAATGATCTGGATTTTGATTTCCCTACTGATAAGTCTGAAGACATCTCATTTTTCTACCTCTCACACAGCATATTGTCAATATACTGAAATGCTTTACAGATAAAATTAAACAATGTACATAAAAAGCTAAAATGCTTCACGGTACAAAGAAAAACATTTGGAAGAGAAGTCCCCTTGAAAAAATCCCTACATCTCATCTCACCTGCCTTCTATATTATCAAAAAAGCTATACAACTTTCCCAAGAATCTTTAGATATACAAGAATTTTCAAGGGAGGTCAGGACTGTCTATAACTGAGGCTCTGTTCTATCCACGTAAGTACAGACAAATTCATGTACTCTTTCTGGTAAAAGAGCATTACTCCACAGGCAGCTGCCACTCTAACTCTAAGAACTAACATTCTTAACGAAATACAGTTTTGAATTTTCTCTCCTAAGGCACATGCTCATCTATTGGCTCAGCCATAACTCTTGGTACCATAAAAAATGCCTTGGACTTTATTGTTTAGGAGATGGAAACAAAAACAGAGGTGTGAAAGATGTTCTTGTCTGACTAGATAGAGGAGAGCTGAAATAATTCAAAGCCATCACAGCATCCTCCTTTGCCTGTTTAGCAAAACTGCATCATAATGTTGTGCACTGTAGAGCCATTCCTGTTTTCTACTGAGAGAGGTAGCTGCATTTCTGTGATGCATGAAGTAATTCGTCCGTGTAGCTTATAAAGCATTTAGGGCTCCTTTGGGATAAAAAGTACTTAAAAATGTAAGGTATGAGTATTTCTTATGTGTTTAAGTTGTCAAATCTTACTTTCTTATCACTCAAATCAGCTTTAAAAATCATTTTTGCAGTGAAACCCACAAATGCTAATTCGCTTCAGTTAAAAATCTATTGCCTGCACATCAATTTTAATGGAGGCAGGTGCTTGGGTAGAAAACCCCCTCGAATCTTACTCATGCAATATGCTGGGTGGGCCAGATTTCCTTGGCATTTCTACCCATGTGCAGGAGCAAGCAGTTCTTTTGACTGACTCACAATCTAAAAATCCTTTTGCTGGGGTCAAAAAATACATTTGGATTTGTCTGCTTTTCTTCTTCGTGATTTGCTACTAGAATGATAATGAACATATGCAAGGGTTCATTATGCACATACTTTCTTTCTCCTGTTCCTCCTCACTCTCCTCCCACTCTGCGAGGTTTCACTAAGCATAGGATGCTGCAAATGCCATTTTCTAATTCTTCACCCAAATGCCATTTCAGTAATTCTTATATTGCTGAAGAAAGCTTGTACAAAACATTCTAGTTAAGTGCTTTAGTGTGATGGGACTGTGGCTGACATTTATGTCAGCGCCTTCTGTGATTTAAAAGAGGGCAGAAGTGCTTGGCAGGGGTGGTGGGGCAATAGCTTATGTGCCCTCATTGCAGCTGTAGGGCTGAAGTTGCAGTAGCAGCTGGGGCTGGGTATGGGTAGAGGCTGGACCACCACAATGAAAATAATTTTGTTTTCTAATTTAAAAATCATATTATGTGATTTTGTGAAATATTATTCACTTTAAATTATTTAGTAAAGTTAGACTGAAAGAAGCTTATTATTAAACAAAACAAAATTCGTAACAAATTACAATAATTAATCCTTTAATTTAGAAATTTGTTGAGATTCAAAAGACTATGCTTCAGAAAATGAGTATTACAGTCTAATAGCTTTTTTGACTGCTAAAAATGCAAGTCACCATGGCTTAGAAAGCAGCTATAATAGCATGATCTGAAGATACATTTCTCAGATCTAGCTAATAATTTGCATGTTAAGCATCCTAAGAGCATGAAACTATTTGGTCAATAATCCATATTCTTTAAGATTTATTTCTCTTTTAATTAATATGAAGCTTCAGTTGTAGAAAAAGAACACCTAATGGAAGACCATCATGTGCATTACCCCAGCATAAAAAAGTGAGTTAACAACCAGAATTTAGCTTTAACTCTGAATTTCCTGGCTTTCTCAGGCTTAAACAAGACCCTTAATGTTACTTTAATGTAGTTTTTGGTAGTATAATTCTTCTTAATTCTGTCCATTGCAGTCCTTTGATACTTTATGAATTACTTATCTCACATTAATAAGGCTTAACATGGAGTATTAACCTCCTATACATTCCTAATTAGTTTTTAATGAATTTTAGTTTCCTTGTTAGAAAAAGAGCTAGCTAGCTAACTACCACAAATTTAATCTCTATTACTGGAGCATAAGACAACCACCCCTGGGGATGCATGTCCTTGAGATTTTCACGTTAAATAAGCAGCTTTATGAAAGAGTCAAGGAAATTTAATGTGTGTGTGTCAGCTTATCCCCTCAACTTTGCTTGTGTAATGAGTCCTGAACTATTTATAACTAGTGACACAATACACTATATAAGCTTTAAGAGATTTCTATAATACGTTAAGGTTCTGCAAAAATTTAAAAGGCCAAATTGCTACCCACCTGACAGACTGATACACTGGAGTAGGAAGGGAAGAAAAGGTGAATTAGTGCATTTTCTAATACATGCTTTAGTTCAACAATAACAACAGTCATGATATTATATGCAATAGAAAATATAATTTCCTTTTTTTGACATGATCATATTGTTTTCTCTGAATAGTTTATGTGGATGAATTTTAAGAAATGTATGTATGAGCTATAATTATTTTTTGTGCATGGTACAAACAAACGTTGCAAGTAACTATTTTGCAAGGGAGCTACGGGAGTACAGGTTACAAAACCTTTTTTCTGGTTTGGCAGTGCTTTAAATAAATATGTGTGAATAAAATTTATGAACTAGTACATCAGGATAAGTAAAACGAAGAACAGCATCTCATTACGAACTGCAGCAGTAGCTCAGTCATGAATTACAGAAAGATTTTTACTGGCAGTACACAGGATGCTGCTGAAGCAGTGCTCAGTGCCAGGATCAAGTCAGAGAAGTACAAACCCTCTAAGCCCTTTGGTTCTATTGGTAGGGTGCCACAAGGAGAATGTTATTCATGCTGGTTCTTCAATTTCAGGATTTGATTTCTTCATTGATCTACCAAAGCCCTGTAATTTTGCATTCAGCATATACTGGAGGAGCTGTTTGCCAGTCCCTTATGCATCTCCTGAGGGGATGGGGGAGAAGGTATGGCTCTCTGGGGTTGGTGTAGGAGGTCTGCAGCGGAGGGATCAGTTTCTCACAAGCTTGTGTTCTCTGACATTGTTCTACCAAGTACACAGGCATTCTTGGCATTGGATGTACGATCATTTAGAACAGGAAGACATCTGAAGAGCCATAGTTGTGTGAATGTCTATGTTAAAGTGGTAGGCTGAAATTGTGTATGTTGGACAGTTCTCTAAGTGCAAGTAGACATTTCCTTACAATAGCACAAATTGTATTTGATTCATTTCTTTTTGTCAACAAACAGGAACAAAGAAGAAATGAGTGTCCCAGAGAGTGAAAATTTATACATGTGTGAATACACATTATTAATGCATTTTAAATGCAGAAATCCAGTATGAAATACAACTCAAATTCATTTAAACAGTATTGTTCTGAATTCTTAAATCCTTTCCATAGTGTTTTTACATATTTTCAAACAGAGAAAGATTCTAAATATGTAATGTTCATCATTCATGAAGGGGAATAGTCACTATGTTAAACAAAAACAAATAGCTGAGCATTTTAACTTTAAATTTAGGTGAATTTCCAGACCAAAAGCGTAGACACTTCTCTGCAGATCAAGACCAACATGAAACTCTGCATATGTTTTAGATCTTAGTGGGACAAGGCCTGGCACATTAGTCTCTTCATCACCAGTGAATTTCACTCATTAATCTTTTACTTACAAACCACAGTAATAAATACAGGGTTATCATGCATTCATTAATTACACTGCACATTGCATGTTGCATGTTGAGACCTATCACTGTGGAGCAGCTGATGGGAAACAGAGCAGCAGAAAATGAAAGGCTATCCAAATCCTTGAAATGCTAGAGGCAACTTAATCACTGAGCCTGACACACAAAGTACAGACACCATATACAGATGTGGTTTAGCTGGGTTCACAACCTTATTAACTTAATTCATCTAGGGGTTAGCAAGCAATAACTCGTACAGTGCGAATCGTCAATCCTCTCCATTAGAGGCTGTCATCAGCCCATGAACCATCCACAACTGGCTTCAGCCAGTGCGAGGCTCTCCTCACTTTGTGTGATGTTTCAGGGGAAAAGGAATACTGTCTTCATTACACAGAAAAGCAGCAGCTATTGGAAAGTGGTCCTTTTCCCTAAATCCAGCATCAGGGTGTAACAAGCAAGCCAGTGCACTAGACAGCTGCTATCAGATAGAATTATCCATTCACTTAGCTGCCTTCATCAACCCCTCAGTTTTCCAGATGGTTGAACCAGCCATATCTAATTCCCAGTTTGAGAGAAATACCACTTTTTTCTTATATGATTCTGAAGACAAATGTAGCACATGGACTATCCGAAGGGCTTACATACTCTTCCTTCTGTTATGCAGATCATTACTGCTCTCTCTCCCTCCTTGTCTCCCACTGACAGCGGTGAAGAAATCACTGCTGACATGAAAAATATTTTAACTCAAGTCATTAATACTTCTTCCTATATTTTCTTAAAATACTCAATTTCCTGCCTCAGAATACTCATGTCTTCTGTTAATGAGAGAAGAGACAGACCAGCCATAAAGGTGGAAGCCAACGAACTTTATCAAACTCGCCGTTGCTAAGTCTTTCCTCTCATCTGAGTTTTGTGCTGATAGGGACAGACAATATTGCTAATCACAGCAGCAATATCTGAGGCAAAATATGAACCTCTCCAAAGACCTTATTTATTTTCTCTAACAGGAACATATAAATACCAGGACTAGCCTTAAATATAGAAAAATACAATTCTGACTGAACAGCACACAGGTATTTTTTTGGCAGAAAGAATGGGAATTGCAAAAATGCTTTTCTGCAGCTCCACGTAGATGGCTATCCCTTATTCCTGTTGCTGAACACTTTTAGGGAATTCCTCCTGGAACTCACCACTAGTTTGATTGGTGGAACATCTTGGGCTTTGGTCATTATAAATAGTGTATACACATACTAACTTTGCATCTGCAACCACATCATTCTATTGAGAAAAACCAAGTTGATCCACCATTCAGTTCAATGTTATACCATTATGTTTACTCATGACGATTAGATGTATATGTTTTATTATGTTTCAAATAAGTTTTAACAGAAATTTTTGCTCAGTCTTAAAAATGCTCTTTCTGTAAAACATGCAGATGCTTCTACAAAGGACAATGTTAACCTCTTGCAATGATTACATTACAGTGAATTATGATACTTCTGTGGTAACTGCTTTTTTCCTTGACTATCATAGCTGAATTGGCCAAATAGATGTTCTTTCAAGCTGTATCATGTGTTCATTTTAAAAGACTAATCCAGCACTGCAGTTATTCACAAATGTGGGTACAAGAGCACCACTGAAAATGTAAAACTGAAAAATGCAGTTTTTACAAAATGGCAGCAAAAACCTCAAGTGCTCAAATTGTCATTGCAGCTTTTGGCAAGTCTTTCAGCAAATATCGATCTTTTTAAATTTTACAGGCTTTCAAAAATATGATAAAATCTTTAGCATTTAGACCATTCAAACTGTCTTCTATTGAATACATTTATCACTGACAAATTTGAGAAAGTTGTCTAATAAATGTTATATGAAAAGATAAGAAGCAAAAGAAACAGAAGACAGAAAGTAGGACATTGCCATGTGACTAGTCATTCGTTTTGCATATAATGACAATTTACTATAAGAAGGCTACAAGGCTGAGGGTATTGCTACAGTCAGTAGGTGTGGACTGCCCATCAAAGCTCATTTTCAAAGACAGAATAAATTAAAAGTTGTATTGAAGCTTATTGGTCTAACTTTGATCTTAGTCTTGTTTTCAGTGGGGGCTGTATGTAATGGATGACCTTCACAGGTGTCTTTTAACCTAAATAATAATATGAGTTTCTGAAAGACTACAAAGAGGAAGATAAAAGGAATGAGGAAGGAAAGAAGGAAAAGTAGACTATGAAAGGAGGAGCTGGTTTGGGGTAACAAGCTTTTCAAGCAGAATGAATAGCTAGTTGGCAGGTAATAAGCATATTCAAGGGGAAAGAATAAAAAGATAATAGCTTGATGACATCAGTGATCTCCAAGATGTGTATAGCAGTTCTTTCAGTATCTGCTTCTCTTAGTGGAGTCTTAACTTCACCTTGATCTCCACCCTAAATTTCATTGTCTCTTGAGTTCTCAGTGTCTTCAGGGAATTATTCTCTCATTGACGTGATTACTGTTGTTTGCAGATTCTTCTCTCAACAGTTTCAGGATGACATGAACTATTTAATGGGTTGAATGTTATTCAAATGAGTTCTTGACATGACACTAGAGTCCCCATGAGATTATTTAGGTTAACGTTAGTGATTCAATGCTAAAATCTGCAACACAGATTCTATTCTTCAGACTATCTGAGGATGTGATTTTACCTTTTGTTAAATACCTTTTTTTGTTTCTGTGGTATGTGATATCTTGACTTTCCCCAGTTGGTGTTTTTCTAATCTCGATCCATGCAGTTCTGTGCTGAGTATAGCTGCATATTTGTGATATGGCCAGATTTGCTTCCTTTGGTGAAGCTGAATTACTCAACAGTGGCATTCCCCTTTTTGCTTTGCTCCATCACAATCACATATGCATAATTTTAAACCACAGATAAGAAAGGTTACAGATTTATAGGAAAGGTCATGGCATATCCAATATCCATGAATACTGCTGTTGATCCCAGCTGAGGAATAGCTAAGATGCATACTTCCATTCAAGAAATGATGGTTAATCTACTTCCCTGTTTGCATCTAGTCAGTCTTTGCAGTACCGTCACAACACTAATATTTAACAGATTGGAGACAGCTTTTACACTGCTGAGTATTCCAGTGATCTGTTTCCAAAAGTGATGAGCGGAATAGGACGGTTGGAAAGGCTTCTGTGCACAATCCCACTGTGTACACTGCTCAGTCCTTTGCCAATTTTGCCAGTAAGCTCCTAAACTTACATGTCTGAAATGCTTAAGGAAGATCACAATTCATGTTTATTAATGTCTCATTTTCAAAAACTTTTGGATATCATGGTCTGAAGTCATAGATTCAAAACAAATCTGGATGCAGAAGCTTAGAACTATGGGGTGCTGTTTCTGGGGTTTGTTTGGCTTTGGTTTTGTTTATTTCAGATGGATAAAAAATTAAAAACACTGTAAGTACCAAAGCAAAATATGCACCTTGAAGAAAATAGCATGTTACCAAAACTGAATAGTTCAGGGATTGAAAGCTTATAAAGACACTTTTGCTCTTGAAAACCTCCTTAACATAGAATAGTTTCAGCTCATTTTGAAACAGAAGTGTATGCCACCAACATTATTAAAAAAGAGAAAGGGAGAGACAGGTATAGAAACCATTGAAAATGAATCAATAGAAGTGCATTCAAAACAAAATCTCCACAAAACCCAAAAAACCTAGTCTGAATGAGTGAGAAAGGAAGGGCCTTGCTTTCTTATTTAGTATGTTCTAAATCTTGGCAAAAGATTTACACAATAATCTGCATTTTTAATACAGATAACCGAGAATAATCTTCCTATATTACTATGAAAATTTCCCATAGAGAGGCAGTTTTCCTCTTCCCCACCCCCACCAAATAAACAAAGTAAAATTTAAGTAGAGTAGTCATTACCCATAGAAACCTCTTTTTATTGGAAAAATGCTACACAATGTCTTATTGTTGGTGAAGCTTAGAAATAGTTATTTGGTTAGAAATTTAACATTCTAATTTACTTGAAATCTTGTAATCTGAGAAAATGCCTTAACTATTTGTGAAGTAATTAATGGCCACTAGAATAAATTACTGGTCCCAGTAATTAATGGCCACTGGAATCTGATCCATATGTAGTAAATCATAGGACAAATCTATATGTTGCATATGGCTTTTTTAGACTGCAAACAAGAATGGAAATGTATCTGTAAAATGCAAACATTTTTGTTTTACCCTGTAATAATGCAAAAACATGGCATATGAACTTCATGTTCAAGCCTATCAGTTGCTTTATATATATTTTAAATAATTCTCAGATGATGTCTTGAATATGTATCTCTTGTATTGATTAAAGTTATTACCTGTAGTATTCTCAGAAAGACCAAGAACCTGAGTCAGAGAAAAGGAATGCTCTACGTGAATCACTGCTTTGATTCATTTTTTTAGCCACTGAACTCCACTTACTGAGATACATTCATATCAGCCTGAAAAGCTTTCTTCCCTTATAAAAAATATGTTTCTATAAATTATTTATAAACCATTGCCATTACACCATAACTTGTACTGATTTTCCTCCTGTTCAGCTGTATGACCAAGTATATTTTAAGAATTACAGGCAATCATAGTTTGAGGTCCAATCCATCCCCATATTGATGGGATTTTCAGATCTTTAGTGAAAAGCTAGTTCCACATCAAGTTGACCTATTGAGTCAAACTGTCAGTACAAGTCTTCAAAGGATGAGTGTCTCAAAGCAAGTGGTTTCTATGTCACGAGCTCTCATTAACTCAGCTTTTTCTACCAAAGGTACCAGACAGTACTGTAGTGTAGACCACTGCAGCTATTAAAACTTTCCTTAACTGCTGAATTTCCGGGTAATTTAAAGGTAAAACAATATGGGCTGAAGGGAATTGTCACCTAGGCAGTCCCTTTAAAATTATTTCTTGAACTAATGTTCAGTCAGGCAAGAGCTGTCTTTGTCAGCCCTTTTAATTTGGAAGAAACTGAATTATTTATTACTTTTGCACTAAACAGTCTTAATTTTATTATTTTTGGAATCCAAAAATTTGCCTATATTATAATAGCAATGTCAACCTCATGGGTCAAATATTGCATTCTTCTTTCAAAACTTTCCCTGAAGAAACAAGGTGGTATCTAATTTAGCTGGCACTTCAGCTATATCTTAAATTATTTGATTTAGAGGTATAAAAGAGGGTATTGCATTTGCCAAATCAAATGGTCTAAATTCCCTAGGCAGTCAGAGGAAAAGCCCAGAAAATTTATGGTTGTAGATTTAAGATTCAAATACTATTCGGCTATCTCCAGGGTATAAGCCTAGCCCACTAAATTAATGGGTCAGCTTACTCAAGCATAAGTACAGATAGTCAATAGGAGGTTTTCCAGCTTCTTGAAATCCAACCTGTCTGATCCATCCTGGTGCTGCATGCCCTGGGGTCTGTCCTATAATTGTAGATTAAACAGACTTAAGCACCGAAACACAACCTGATAGAATCCTTTGTTAGAGCTTGCTCTCTCCTTTCTTGTTGAAACTAAACCAACGTGCAACTGAGATTACAAGAATCACAGGTCCAGCTCCAGAATGCCACAAGCTGGCCTGCATTTTAATCTAGTGGTAAGAGTAATCACCAAGGGAACACATATGTTCAGATCTTCTATTCTCCAAAAGGTTATATATTCCACAATATTAAATATAAAGCAAAAAACAGACCTGGGAGAAGCATTTGCTCAGACCAGAGATGTATCAATCAATTCAAGGTATTAATGCAACTCACAGCCCTGAAAACTGGACAGATAGGCTAATATCTTGGATTTTGAAGTTGTCAGCATAATTTAGGTAGATTGCATGCCAGCCAATACAAGCTGAAGGGCAGGACTGTAATTCAAGATCATATATCCATATTAATAATACATATTTTTTTCTTTAAAAATACAAAAACAAAGTTTCTATCTTCCGTGTTGCACACAATGAAAAAAGCTTACATGCAGCCCAAAGGGAACCTGACGGAAGAATGGCGATAAGGTTAATAGAAAGGATTAGAGAGTACTACTATATCATTAGTTGATTAGAATGTCAAAAGAACAGGGGAATGGGTTTAGATTTCACGTCACAAAAGATTAGCAAGGGAAGTAATTGTTGACCTTCATTCATAAGTAATGCCCCTTTTTTGTCGGAGAAAACTCCATACATGCATCAGTACTTGTAATCATAAAAAAGGATACTAATGCTGTTATTTTCTGCACCTAATGGTCAGCATGTACTAATAAAGCATAAAGACTGAGTGAGACTATTGAGGATCTAATTTAATACCCATATGACAGTGAATAGCTGAGTTCATGATCAATCTCACAGGTAGGATAAATTTCAGAAAAAGTATTTTGGTTAGTGTAACAGAAATGGAATTTAGCCTATCATTGCAAGAAGGCTTAATTTTCATTATGTATAGTAGAGAAAATCTAAATATTTTTTTCTTTTTAGGGAAAAATCTAAATCTAATTGTGTAAGAAAATAATAATACTAAAGGTAACTATGTAAATAAGTCATTTTGTATTTGAACCAATTAAAACATAATTTACAGTCAGACCTCAATTAGGAATCTGGTTAATGATGCATGTTAAGAGCTGTTTTTTTCCATGTGATTTAAAGAAGGAGCTTATCTATTTGACATGATCTAGCTTATGTTGACACGAATCCATATTCATTACTTCCTTTATTCAGTTTAAGAACATTGCAACAAAAGCAAGACTTGAGCCCGACTGCCTAATTCAGCAAGAGAAAGAAAATCTGTGCTTTGAGCTTGATAATTCTTGGGTTTAATGTTGTTAGTAGCAATGACTTCTCTTTACTTTGACTGGAAAGAGGCTAATCATAATAAAGAAAGGTGCCACAAGACAGCAGAGGAGTGGCCACTGCTATGTAAAGCACTGAGGATACTCGGGTCTCTTAGAAAGCATCTAAAGTAATAAACTAAACAAAAACTGCACCGACTAAAAAAGCACGTTCCCATGATTAACTATATTGTCATACTGACAGTACCAACCCTGGTACTGTTTTGGTTCAACCCAAAGAATCACCTGTCTTGGGTCAGGAGACATTCTCATTGTGTAGTGTTGATCCATCCACCATGTTTTGCAGAGTAAGAGACTTTCCCTCAGAGTTCATAAAACAAGACCTCTGACAAGTGCTGTAAAGATGAACAAGTAGGAGGCACGATGCATGGCTAGTATAGTGTCCCTTGCATCTGCTACCATGACCTTGGTAACTTTGGTCTTAAGACACAGCAAAAGCCCAGATGAACTATCTAATGTTTCAGTAGTTATCTTTAAGTTGCACAAAGCGCTGAATTCATATATATGCAATAAAAAAGAAAAGGCATCAGCCTCCACGCATCATGCTGGATCAAAAGAACCTCAGATTAGCCATAGAAGTTTAATGAAAAATTGTAACTCAACTAGCCTGTGTGTCAGGATATTTTTGCACAGCTATGATCTGTTCAGTGTCTGTGATCACACCACAGTCGAGTTGAAAAGCACTGTGGCAGAATGGCAGCTTCATTTCTTCTACTGGACACTTAGCATTCATTCAGGTTGAAATTAGTATCAAGCAGAAATTTAAAATTGAAAGATAACATTAAAATAAAAACAATAGATCACCTTTCAATGAAGAAATCTTAACAACCATCCCACTGTTTACATTTTTAGGGTTTTGGTTTTCTTAAAACACTATATACTGTTTTATTTAAAATAAAAAAAAAAGTAATGGAAAAAAATTCTAATTTAAATAATTCTCTTTAAAAGAAGTTGATATCTAAAGATATCTTCTAAATCTTTTAAATTTGAAGGGGATTAAAAATACATTTATACGCAATCAAATATATCAAAATATTATCACTATATATGTAGGTTTATCAAAATATAAGTACTTTAATGCAATCACATGGAAATACATATACTTTAGTTTTGTGTATTGGCAGTTTAGCTTAAGAACTACAGTAGTTATTGCTTCAAAGCTGCTTCTGTAAATCAATCTCATAATTTAATTTGAGGAAAAATCCAATGAACTAATGGACTTTTAACATCAGAGGCTCAGATGGATATCTTCCCCTACAGATTAAGCATTTTCAATAGTAAACATCTGAATATATGCTCCAGATTAATTAGCTTCTTTTGTAGCATCTTGATTAGCTTTGGACTGACAACAATTTGTAAAAATTTCCTTATTCCTTTATCTTTCATATCAGACCTTTCTTTTTCTATTTAATTGTTTTCACAGAAAAGTTTTTGGAGATGGTTCAAATATTGTCCTCAATGTCTGTAGACTGTTCTTTAAGATACTTATTTTGTTTCTACTAAATTTTCTTTCTTCTTCAAACTTCCTACTGGAAAGTTTTATCTGTAACACCATCCTTTAAACCTCTATCTGTTGGTGTAACTGATGGGAACCATCAATAACATAGCTGTGATACATCAAATTAATTAAGTTGCAACTGAAGAACTCTGAATGATATAGCAGCTTGCTTTTCTTTTATTATGATGTCACTTGGCTTGTTATTTCCCCTTTAATACTTATATTTCTGTATTCTTGCATGAGAATGTCTTTTTTTATTAAGAACATGTATTATTAAATACTAACAATATACTGAATTTACAAGACTAAACCCAAGGTTATTATCTTCTGTGGTCCTGAATTTTATGTTGAGAGAATATGGTAGATCCTAGCTGAAATAAAATTCAGGAGTCTAAAAGGAAGAAAGGAAAAAAAAAAGTAAAACACATTTCAGAAAACAGGAAAGTGGGAACATGTAGAAGGAGAAATTATGCTTTGTAGCTATCAAAAGAACATTCAAAGAACAATGACTCTATAAAGGCTCTATATAAATCTTTCATTCACCATCAAACCACATGAGTAAGGCTCATCATCCCTGGGTCCTTGTCCTGTATCACTGAGGATAGGATTCATACCACCGAACTTTAAATGGCTACACTGTCGATAGCTGCATCTCAACTTCCCAACCCAGGCTTCCCTTACAATTTTAAGGAAGAGAAATAGACTCTTCTAAAGTGCAATTCGTCTTAACTACTTTACGTGCCGGTTTTGGAAGAACTGCACTTAAGAATTAAAGGCTGGACCAGATGATCTTTCACCCAACCTGGGGTGTTCTATGATTCTATAAATTTCCTCTTCTTCTCTAAGACATTGACAATAAAAGGATGCAGAAGATCAAGACAGATCTTCAAACTGAAGAGATTAATCTCATTCTGCATACCTAAATATCGTCTGACAGACAAAGTCTTTCACTTGCTTTCTTTTGTACATTACTTCAAATACTTAAAAGTAGCCCTGCTCTAGAAAGCCTACTTAAATGTGTCCAAAACCATCCATCATGATTATGGGAAAATTTTCATGATAAGCAGTCCCTTCAGTTTTTACTGTTGAGCGAGTGATGGAATATCCCACTGGTCAGTTTGGGTCAGATGTCCTGGCTGTGTCCCCTCCCAACTTGTTGTGCACACCCAGTCTACTTGCTGGGTAACACAGTGGGAAAAGAGAAAACCTTGACTCTGTGCAAACACTGCTCAATAATAGCCAAAACACTGGTGTGTTACCAATCATCCAAAGTACAGCAACATACAGGCTGCTATGAAGAAAATTAACTGTATTGCAGACAGACCCAGTGCAATATGCAAAGTTAAAATCATTAGCAATGAGATGATTGCAGATCTACACACTCATGCTTGTAATTTATTCCCACCAAAAATATGTACAAGAACTACAAGACGGTATCTGAGACAAGTTCTTACTTGTATTTCAGATTAAATTTCATCTATTTGTAAAAAAAAAAATAATTTTTGCTTTTCATATTCCTCCTTCTTATATCATTGAAAGGAAAAGTCTTTCATTAATTTAAATGGCGCCAGGAATGCTGTGGGTATTACTGTCATAAACACTGATTAACACTATTATGAGATATTTCTTTTCTTTGATTGCACAGAAAAAGAAAGAAAAAAAGTAATGTTTCTATAAATGGGACAGCTTAAAGATTTTGCAGTTCATCCCTAACTTGACCTTTGCCTGAAGTGTTATGGAGAGAAAAAAACAATGATGCCATGTAAATACTCAGAGCTCTTGGTGGTCTGTTACATCTTAAGGATTTTGTTTGGAAGGACTCTGAGAGCCTGTCACATAAAATGAGCAACAAAATTACATCAGTATGATGTAACTTCTTCCCATTGGAGTTCTCTAAGTTAAATTTCCACTGAAAAGAATCTTAACAACAAAGATAACATAAAATCATAGAATCATAGAATAGTTTGGTTTGGAAGACACCTTTAAAGGTCATCTAGTGCAAGCCCTCTGCAATGAACAGGGGCATCTTCAACTAGATCAAGTTGCTCAGAGTCCTGTCCAGCCTGACCTTGAATATTTCCAGGGAACATGTTCTGTTAAAATGTAAATAATACAGTTACGTCATATATAGATGCATATATAGATATACATCATAGGTAAATATTATGTACCTTATATTTTTTCTGTCATTACTGTTGTTTATTCTCACCATTCAAACTCTTGAGAATTTAAAACAAACATCGTTGCTCCTAAACACTACCAAGTCAGATTTTTTTCTTTGACAGCCACAACTGGCCATATGACACCTATTTTTGAGGCACCATCTGACAACTCTTGAATTCTTGAAGTCCCATGTGCTTGTTGGGGCTCACTGCCACTGCTGTCACACTGCTACACAATGACACAAAAAAGCTAAATCAAATAAACCTAACTCTGGGTATTCAGGTGTGCCTCAACCAGACAAAAGCAATCTTATCCATTAAATTGTATTGATAAAACACAGTAAGACATTTTGTTTTTTCTTCTTACTTCCGACAACTGTTGTCCTGGTTTCAGCCAGGGTAGAGT
>NW_010549426.1:0-2076 GCF_000687285.1 Phaethon lepturus | reverse complement strand
ATATATATACACACCCCCCCCGAGCTGATTCTGGTGAGGAACTACGTGCCTCAGTATGGCGTTCAGACCTGTGATTTAGTGATTTAGTCTGCTGTGGCTTTGTGCAGCACCTAGCACAGTACCATGGTGGTCCTTCCCTGCAGCTCTGGGATGCATCCACAGTATAAATAAGCACACAAATGACTGAAACAAATGAATGATATAGGACCAGTCATTCTTGCAAATGTGGTGCACCCACCACTAAACTGGTCCAGCTGAGAGTCTCACCCACACAGGCTGCAGGGTACTCAGTGATCATGGACAGGGGTCGGGAAGGATAGTCTTCCTGGAGCTTTGCAGAGCTGGCCATACCACTTGCTTGGCAAGGCACCATTAGATGCACCACTGGCTTATCCTGGCAGAGCTATCAGCGGGACGGTGCAAGACAAACTACCAGGCTACTGCAGAGTGGCAGGAGATGAGAATTCCTGACCACTGGCAGCAAAGCCTTGAGAAGAGCCAAAAATAGGGTAAGCAGGGGAGAAAAGTCTCTCTTGGCAGGACAAGGTGTGATGCCAGGCTGCCCCAGGGTCACTGTGTGTCTCCTTGGTGAAAGCAATTCCTAGAGGGACTGGAGGAGCCTAAGTCCCTTTTGGTTTACCCAGCACAGTTATCACAGCATCACTCTACCTCCATTGCCTTTCCCAAGGGTTGTGGGGAGGGTTTCCTGCATGGGGCTGCCCAGTGGAGAGATGAGGAGGGAAGACCAGGTAAAGAATGGCATGGAAAGTTTTGAGACTCATTGTGAGGAGCCAGAGCTCAGCCAGGCACCTGCTTGGAAGCAAGAGAGGAGCGCAGGGAGCCCGAGGCTGTCCCTTCCATCACCTCTTTTTGCAATGCACAGCAGATCCCTTTGTCCTAGGAATGCAGAGATATACCCAAGCCTGGTTTCTCATCACTCTGTTAACCTTTTCCCTCCCACAGACTCCCTGGTTTCCTGACCATCACCCCCTCCCATTCCACATCTGTCCTCATCCATTTTAGCTGGACCATCCAGTCACTGTGCTCTGTTGATCTCCCATGCTCTGGATGTTATCATCTCTGTCTTTGCTAGCATCAGGGAACGCCGGGCCCTGGCATTTGGTCAGATGCCCGGTCCTTTGGCCCAGACCTTGCTAACTGCGGCCACATCCCAGCCAGCCTGGCTGCTCTTCTAGGATGCTGCCCCAGCCCAATGAGAGGAGGAGCAGAGGCAATTCCACTCTGCCTTCACTGCAACTTCTCTCCAGCTGCAGATCCCACTCCTGCAGGCACAGGCTGCCTCTTACTGCTGCAGAAGGCTGGATACTGACCCGGGGGTGGCATATGTGCCCGCTGCCACGCATTCCAGACCCAGTCACCAAGAGCCTAGCCTCAAAAAGGCAAACATCGGTTCTATTTGCAATTTCCAGTTCATTCACAAGTGCTGTAAACCCAGACTGCCAGTCGCCCTTCCATGTCTCCGACAGGCAACTCCAGAAAGCTCTCCAGGATGGCATTAACCCATTCCACACTGGAGCAGAATAAAAGAGTCCCCCCCCAGGGCACTTCGCAAAGTGGGTCACTCTTAGGCTTCTAAGAGCTGTGCTGGGGCCCAGGGCAGGACCAAGCCCTGGGGTGGGGACACACAGGCTGTTCTGCAACCGCCAACAACAGGTCGAATGAGCTGAGGAGAGGTCGATCCAAATCTTTGCCCATCTCCTCCTTGCCAGGGATAGATCAGAACCAAAAGGATGGACCAGATGCCATCAGGCACCCAAGTGCAAACGCAGTGAAAGGAAGCTCTGAATCCTGGGAGCAGTCCAGCCCCTCTGCAAAAGAGCTCGTGGGAAGTGTGCATGTTGAGGGGAGTGGGGGTTTCGGGGATGCTGGACAGCTGAAACCTTCCATCTCTCCTTCCGAAACATCTGTGCTCATTACCCGGCCTTGTGGCTCCCTTCCCCGGGAAGCCTGGCTGCTATGCATCGCTAGACGTTGCCCGATACAAAAAGCAAACAAACCGCCTCAGCTTCCAGGACTCCGGAGCCCGCTGCCTGCAGCTGCTTCCAAAACAAACGA
>NW_010549425.1:0-10041 GCF_000687285.1 Phaethon lepturus | reverse complement strand
TCCAACCCAAAGTATTCTATGATTCTATGACAGGAGAAATGCTGCAGTTCTGTGGGATGCGGGGGATTTTTCTTGTTTTATTCCTAATCCTCGTCAATGATTCTGCATGTGCACTGGCAATCTGCATGTGGTCAGAGGAGCCACAACCTTCTCCAAAGCAGCGCGGAACATAATCCTTCCCATTCTGCCTTAATGCCTGCAGTAAATGAAGTCAAATTAACCCAGCTAGAAAGGCAGGCTTTGGGGCGAGTTTGAGTAAGCGGCAGGAGGAAAGTACAGACGTAATTATGCAAGCAAGGCAGGCAATTAAAGGTGGAGCATAACGAGTCAGCAGCCCCGAGGCATTTACCAAGTCATTTGAGTGCTGTCACCTCAACTGCAGTGCAAAAACCAAGGGCACGTTCAGAAGAAAGAGTCTTGGCCAGGGAGCCTGTCCCCTAGAGCTGTTGGTTTCCTGATGCTCTTCTGTTGGCATCGGCTGTATCTATGCTTATTTCTGTTAATGTTGAATACTATTTCCACACCTTACTGGGCTTGACTGTCTACCTGCTTATGTCCAGATCAACTCTGAAACCAGATAATCCAGTGTAAAGCCAGTTTTACCTTAGCAGGGACTCCAGTTCCTATACATTTACTAGTAGGGTATTTTTTTTAATTTGTTGGTAACCCCAAATAATCGACTGCTATTATGTAAAGGGGACGGCCTGGCAATTATTCAAACTCAAGCATTAATTTCTGTGAGTAAAGGAGCCAAAGTACTGGCTGCCAATGTAGTGACCGTAAGTTTTAGTTTTGCCTGCGCTTGTTATCATTAATGCAGATGTTAAAAGAGAAACTGCTGACTGCAAAGGGTAATGATTTCCCGTCCTGCAGCCTCAGCCCTACATATTTTTGAATGGTCTGTCTTCCCCTCTCTGCAACTCCAACAAATGAGGTGAAAACGAACCGGGCAGTACTCACTCTAGGGTCACCTGAGCCACAGCGTCCATCGAACTGTATCCATTCTCCATGAAGATCTCCGTGTATCGGCCCATTTTGATGGCTTCCAGCCACTCACCCACTGACCTGTAGGCACTGCTCCCAACTGGACTGTGCTCTACCAACAGATTTGATACTCTGAAGACAAGCAAAAACAGAGAAGCAAACAGAATCAGTATCGAGATGTACCCAACATGACTCGCATTTTTACATGGGCAAGATGATTCTTCCACTGCGTTTTCAGTGATTGCCGCAGCCTAAATCCTCCCAGCAGGCTTGATACGCAATGTATCAAACATACCACTTCACCCGTAACTTCACCCACTTTGGAGTTAGTTCCTGCCTTTTCTGGCCCTCACTGCAAGCAGAAGGAGGAGGGGAGGACTAGCGTCCATCCCTGCTACCTCTCGCCCACAAGCAGGCTCCTCTTCTGTCAAGGCTCCCCTCGTCACTCCTACTTCAAAGTCTTCAGTTTCAGTCCTCCCGCTCTGTTTTCCTCCTCCTCCTCCTCCTTCAAAGCTCATAATTAACTTAAGACAGCCCAGAGCCTGGAAGCCGAAACCCAAATTACATTTCCCAGCAGCAGCCATCAACTGCAGGCTGCTGTTAACACTTCAGGGGCTGCTCCTGCAGAGTCGGGTGGGGATTTCGGATGCGGGCAGCAGCCGGTGAGCCCTGCAGAGAGCAGCAATGCTCCAGCCACACTCCGGCTCTGAAACCAGCGGTCGGCTCCTGCTCCCACACGCTCGCTCAAGACGTCGCCGCAGCAATTGCTACCTGCTCGGTTATGCCACGCACGGAAGAAGCAATTCAGGCAAATAATAATGCTTCACCGCTGCAGAAACACTGATACAGTACCTGGCACAAGCGACCCGTGCCGCGTACAGGTCCACCACCCTACTAGTGACGCGCAGAGAGCAAAGGGGGCTTTTCCAAGGTCAGCCAGGAGAGAAACCAGATTTGTCCCCTGCTTTGTAAACCAGGACATACAGCTAACACAAGACTTGCATAAAGATTATTACCTACAGGTAATAAAACATTTTCTGGGTCAGTCTCTGACAGTAAGAATTACACTTAAAGGACTCAACTGGAAGGAGAGCTGGGATATTATATTATTACAGCACTTCAGGAATCTTCGTATATTTTATGATCACGTTAGTATTATTTGTTTATTTAACAGCAATGCTGAAGGGTCCAATAAAATGTGAATACTTGCAGTACCAAAAGCATAATGGCTTCCCATAACATTTTATACATATGAGGAATTCAAAACTCCTAAGTAATAATAACGAGAAGTGGATTTTCATCACTAATGTCAGGAGGTACCTACTGATATGCACATGCTGTAATGTAGAGAGTGACTTCCTCCCTTATTTGCATTAATGAGAATTTCCATAAAGAATACATTACATATATAAAAAAATCTTTTACAGCTGCTGTAGGTTAAAATTGTGATTCATCTGGAATTACTGTCATCTGGGCACGGCAATCTATGATTATAGAAACACAGTCCCAAAGCCTGGCTGTTCAGGTGCTCCATCCACATCGAGAATACCCACAGCAGCTCTGGAAAGGAGAGGTTTGGAATTGCATGAACCTGTTCATGGAATAAAACATCAGCAAAGTGCTTAGCAGCTCAAGGAAATGGTTTCCTGCCTGTCTTCCCCTTTTCTGGCATAACAGTTTGATATAAAAGAGTGCATGAACCACTGCATAACAGGCCTGGAAAATGACTGTTCTGAACTGAAAATAGAAGAGAAACATCACATATTTTGTGCTGTCACAAACCTTTTCCTGCAGGTTTGCTGGGACTGACATTACATCTAATTGCTAATAAGAGTAATTTCTTCTTCAGATGGCAAATGATGCATGTAAAATAGCCTGAGGAATCAGACCTATTTTGTATTTAAAAATGAACAGGGATTCCATGTTTCTTCTCTTCCAGTGCATGAGATGCCACGCGTGGGGACATGCCAGCATGGGGATGAGAGATCCAGCTGCAAGAGGCGAGATGGGCCACATGCAGCTGTGTAAGACTCACTTGGAAGGTGCGGAGACGGATGGATCTGTGCTCACAACAGTATATCTGCTTTGGTCCACACCACCAGTCGAACCTCATCTTACATCCCCCTTATTCCTGTCCAAGGAAAATGACATGTCTTTTTTTCCCTCCTCTGAGAATAATCTTTTCTGAAGGGCCTTTTCCAGTGTTAATCAGGGGAACTCCACTGCCATCAGCGAAGCAGCGATGATTTATATTCATCACTCCTCCATGACCTTGCAAGGGATCAAGTGATTAGCAACACAGATGGCTCAGAAGTAATATTTGTGTGCTTGTGGCAAAAAAAGAAAAAGCCTCTCCAGGACTCCAGTATGGGAAGACCCCAACACTAAAACTCACTAAAAAATATTAATCTCTTTTTCCCCAAGCACAGCTTTATTTCTTGACCTGACCTTACCTTACCTGTAGCCGTGTAGCTGTTCAGTTTCAGGTTTAATTGCACACCAGCTGCTCTATTCACTTAATGTGGTTTTAGCAAATGGTTTGTGTACAGTTCTTTGGGAACCACAGAGATCCTCTTAACAATCACCAAGACTGTCAGAACTGGCAGTGGCAGCTAGCATGCCTGGGAATACTTGCGGGAGAATGCACTTGGACATCTGTGAGCTTTGCACATGCTAAGAGTTTCCTCAAGAGACCCTCTTCATTTGTATTACCAAGATAAAGTCAACAGGCAGATAATTTGAGCAGCATTTACTATCTACTCGATGTACTCAAGTCTTGCCCTCTCTAACCTTGGGGTAGAGCACAAGTAGCTTTATCAGAGACCTTTAAATACCACTGAAACTCCCATTTCTGAAAGACAGGCCACAGTGTTTTTCTTCATGGCAGCAGCACTGCATTTATAGAGTATGTGAATTGCCCACCTGCCTGCCAATTTCAACAGAAAAAGCTGATTTGGGAAAACTCCCCTGGACATAATGAAGCTGGAGGAGCATCCACCTGCAGATGTGGGTAGGCTAAATAACAAGCAGTAATTCAACCCCAGGGGCGGGTATTCAGACAAGGATCCCGTTCTGAGAAATGGCTCTGGCCCGAGTTTCTACCTGCTTGATGCATTAACCAACGTCTTCAAGCTGCTTGGGTTACGGATGAGCTTGTCCAACATGCTGACAATTTCGTCAAACTTGGGCCTGCTGTTGCGGTCTTTCTGCCAGCAGTCAAGCATTAGCTGGTAGAGAGCAGCAGGGCAGTCCATGGGACTTGGCAGGCGATAGCCTTCCTCCACGGCTTTAATCACCTACGGGAGACAAAACACAAGGCTGATCGGTTGCTTTTCTTTCTCTTGCCTTTTTCCCAAAGGCAATTTGACTTAAACAGATAACTTTAGGACCAGCCATATGCTCATGTAAAATCCCACTGCCCCCCAACTCTGCACACAAGAGGCAAGCCCAATAAACCCCACTATATTTTCTACAGGATGGGCTGAATAACTTCATTTTTGGTCACGCAAAATGAATCTAGAAAGCCAAGGCAATGCTGCAACCAGGGAGCCAGATCTCAGATTGCACTTGCTCAAAGCTCAACTGAGGTGTGTAGGTTATGTATCAGGGAACTCCTGGAGCCTACCCTAAGCCCATGAACAGCAGCCTACAGGGCTTTCTGGCATCTTCTTGGAGTACAGTGATTTTGTTTATACAGATGTTGGTTTCTTTTTAAATGAAAAGGCATGTGCTAGACCACAAATTTGTATTACAGTAATAAAAGTCTGACTGTATTTCAAAAGAGACTTTGAATGCTAATTGATGGATGGATTCAAGGCAGAGGCAGAACAACGATCTCATATATCATTCAGTACTGTCTGGGTCTAGTCGTTTCTTAGTGTGGCCACATTTCTGCCAGGAATTTAAAATGTCAGCCCAAGAGTATGTAAATTAAAACCAGGGGAAGGTTGTTGCACTGATTTCAAATACAAACCGTCTATGATTCCATATCCAAACCAAGTGGTATGCACATGTGCTGCCTGCCCTTTTGAAAGGCAGAAATTAATAAATGAGGGCAGAATTAAAGAAAGCAACTTGTTTTCCCCAGTTTGGGGCAGATTTACAACAGGGCTCCAAGCCTAGCAGTTCCCATGTTGAACCATTAAAATTTTCAGGAGAATGTAGCTCGTGTTTCAAACCACAAGGGTCTGTGACTGCACCAAAAGAGTCCCGGCGGGCCATCTTCACACCCTCTACTCCCAAGACTCCTTGACCAAAAGGAGCTGGAAGCAGCTATTTGCTATGTGGAAAACCACATTGCTTCACTGTTGGACTCCAAGGACTGTCTCAGATGCCATTCATTCTAGGCACTGTTTCATGATTTGAAAACATCGTGTGTTTAAAAAGAAGGATTTGTGGTTAGCATGGAAGTTGTTTTCTTGATCTTTAGTCCCTATACGAGCAGTACAGGAAGAGCCACGTCAAGCCGGCATTGCATTTCAGAAGGCTCCAAAATTCAGGACCACATGGATCACCTTCAAATCATCCTCCACCACAGGGCTTTTTGCCAAGTGGAAGAGTCCCACAAATGAGCTGGGCTGGCTGAGCAGCAGTAGCGGGAACCTCAAACTCCCTAAGGACGCACATAGTAGAGAAGAAGTTAGGCGAGGCTTTGTAACCTTCTCCAAGGGTAGTGAGCGTGCCTGAAGATCTGGCCCACAAGACCTGCAGTTCTTTTGCACCCATCTAAGATTTCATCTGTTGGTGGAGCAGTTGCAGTGGTCTCCCCCCACCCTGCACCTGCAAAGCAATCTCTTCTACGGCCCGGCTTTTGCTTGCAGCATCAAAAACCAGACCCACCACACTATGCTGTCTGCACTGTCTGTTTTTCACATGGTGCTCTTCAGCTGGTCCCTGATATCAAATTTGCAGCTGCCCTATAAAAAAAGCCTCTGTGTGGCTGTATTTGCTGTGTCCACGCCTGTATTTATAACAATAATGACCATCCGCCAGCTGTAGCAGAAAGAAAATAGTAGCAAGGCAGGGAGCAGACCATCTGGCACCAGCTCAGAATATCTGAACTACATCTGCAATGGGGTTACGCATGTTTGATATTCCTGGCAGTAACATCACAATCAATAGCGTTAACTCAATTTACAGGATGTTGCTCATTCTGGCAATACAATGTAAATGGTATCAAAATACTGTGAGGAGCTAGGACGCTGAAATACATTCTTGCATCTGAAGGTGCCTCGGAGGTCTGGCAATAAAAGGAGCAAAAGAATGAAACAACTAAGTCTGAGTCACCTGTAGCCACCACAATACATAGAAAACAAGAAAACTGCACATCCGCTGTTCCATTCATTGGTGCCTACTGCTTTGTAAGACTTGAAGAGCTAAAACGTGCATCTATAAGGAGGCATTTTTGTCCCTGTTCCTCTTCTGGACAAGCACTACTCACTTACGGATTGGGGTGACTGAACTGGATGTTTGGGAGAGGACGATCTGGGATAGTCTATTCCAGCAAACCAAAGCAACACTTTTAGCTCTGTTTTCCTAAAACCATCAGCCTGAACACTAAAAAGCAACCACTGTGATCGTTTAGCTTAGCAACCTGTGTAACACAGGCCACAAAATTCCCCTCAACAACTCCCGCATCAAAGCCTTATCTTGTGGTCGAGTCAAAGCATATTTTTAGAAGGGCATCCAGAAACCAGCATGACTTTAAAACATGGTTTGTAGCCTTCGACATTACAATGCTGCCTGCCCTACGGCACTACACCTCTTTTAAAGCAATCCGGCTGTAACGTGGTGAGAACCGCTTTGCTCATCAGCAACTGTGCTTGCAAATGATGTCCTTTAATTACAAGCCATGCAACGAGAAACTCTTGTGCAACAGAGTTGGAAATTCATGTGAACAGAGCCCCTGGTCCTCTGCATGGAAGTCAATTCTGTATCTAACACCGCTGATTCTTCTGCCAACACAAGGAGAGGAGGAACGAAAGAAGAGGAGGCCCTCAGAAGATGAAGGAGGAAGGCATAAATCGCACAAGAAACATTTCTCTGCCACAACACTGAATTAAGTTTCCTGGCTACCACTATCCAGGCACTCGCCACCTGCACACAGGCAGAGAGGTAACCCAAGCAAAGCTTGAGCGGGAACTGATGCTCATAAACATCTCACCAGTCTTCTGCCTTCTGCTAAACCAGTCCCCCATCCCCTTCTTCCCAGGTAAGTGTGAAATTCACCCTGTGCCCCACAGTCCAGGGAGGCATTTGGATTTTTTTGGAACAGTTCTGCATAGTGTGGATGTTTATAGCATTACGATCCAGACAAGGGACTCCCCTGGCCACGGAGCATTATTTCACTGACACCAGTCTGAATCTTACCCTGGCATTTATTGAACAACATCTGTGCTCTGCCAGTGCATCAGCATTAAAGATAGTTACAGTGCTCAGTGTGACCGAAAAACCTTGGCTCAGTTGCTGCATTCTCTGCACAGGCTACGGAAGAAAGTCTCTGTATTTGATTGAGATAAATCCCTGTGTAGACACATGCCGCTTTACCAAACTCCCTGCAAACGCGTCAGCCTCAGCAATGCAGAAGCGGTGGGGCATTCATGCCAAACAACGCGCTCGTCTCCCTGGCAAGAAGCACGGTGTGACCATCTCAAAGGTACTGCTTGCTTCCGCGCCTGGACTTGAAGCGAGATGAGGCAGCAGATCGGCGTGACAGGCAGTAACATCCACTGATGGCAAAGGCCCGCAGACAAAACGCAGGAGAAACAGAAGGCTCAGCCGGAGCCTTTGCTGCCAGCGAAACGGCAGAAAGTTGTGGGGACAGCGATGCTGCTCAAAAAAGAGAAAAGGATGAAACATCAGGTGCTGTGACCAGAGGAAACCCGTGGCAGAGCAAGGACCTGCCTGCTTTGCCCAGCCAGCAGCAGCATCTCCGCAGGCGCAGGGTTGCAGAGATGAAGCGGGAGGGGTGCGGAACGACTCCGTTTGCCATATGCGGAGCGGTGCGTTTCCCCCCCATAGAGAGCTGCTTTGGGGGCCCTGAGTGCCTCACGGTGACCCCGACCTTACGTGCTAGCTGGCATCCTCAGAGATCTCCACACATCATGGTTCTCAGAGATGTGAAGAGGAAGGAGGGGCCCCAGAAACTCTGGCAACCCCAGGCTTAAGTTTTTTTAGCCTTAGACAAGGACAGAGGTTTATGGTCAGCTCAGGATAGGAGGTAGCCCTGCAGTAGGATCAGGAGATCCTTACATAGAGCTGCAGTCAGGAGGGGTAGAGGCTCCCCAGGCATCTCCCTGTTTGGAGATGCTTCAGAGGGTGGCCTTAAGGTCAGAAGCTCGAGGGGGCACTGGGGCCCAGGAGCAAGGGGACACAACTCAAAGGGTGCTGTACAAACAAACCATGAGAGCTTGCATTAGCACAGACTTAAAAGATGTTCACAACAGGAGCAAAACTATGCTCTTGAGATCAGCAACGCAAGGGCAAGCGAGACGCGGTTCTCTGGACCGCTGTCACTAGATCAAATCACCCAGCTTTTGTGCAGGGAGACAAAGCCCTTACCATGACTCTCCTGAGTTTCTGCTTTACGTGGCAGCAGGGGTTTGAACACACAATTGAAATGCTGCCAGTTATCAGCATCTATCCCTGGGCAGACCTTTGTCATTAAGTGGCGGAGGGACGGGCTCCAGCTCTAACAGCATTAGCGAAGCTCCAGCAGTCTGCCGGGGGAGCAGGCTTGCCTCTGTGCAGACACATTTCCCTCTGCACACAGCCTGTTCTGGGCTGCTGCTGCAAGAAAAGAGCATCAAACGGGAGGATCATTTTTGTCTGGCATGGGGGAGCAAAGCCATTTTTACAGTGGCTCTCCTCCTCTTGTCCCCCTCCTGCCTCTCTGATTGCAGAATGAACAAGCCCTCAAAGTCTCGTCACACGGCAGCTCTCCCACGTGCTTACATCTTGGTTTGTCATTTCCCAGTAAGGCCTCTCGCCGTAGGACATCACTTCCCACATTACGATGCCGTAGCTCCAGACGTCGCTTGCTGACGTGAACTTGCGGAAGGCGATCGCTTCGGGTGCTGTCCATCGGATGGGGATCTTCCCTCCCTAGAAAGAGAAGGAAAACAAAAACAAAAACCAGATTGCAGAGGAGGGCAGAGAGCATGCCAAAGAGGACAAAACAGCACTTCTTAGAGCACCAAGGGATGTTATTTTCTCTCTGGAAAGAGACATCGAATTTTAAACTAAATCTGTTTGACAGCATGGGGCCCCTTTCCACATTATCTCAGCCCATAAGCATTTGTAGGCTGCCTACTAATTGGCTGTCCTGAAGGTTTGTTGTCTGAATAGTGTTTGAATGCTGGGACATGTATAGGATCAACATCTCAATTATGTTGCACGGGTTGGTAGGGGAATACAGTTCCTCCGTTCCTGGGAATGAGCGGGGGAGGAACAGGCAGCTCTGAAGCCGAGCACGACTTTGATCTAACGAGGGCTTCATGCAAATTGCTGCAGAAGTAATGCCCTTCTTTCCTTTCTTTTTTTTTTTTTTTTTTTTTTCCCCAATGCGGTCCCAATCCTGCAGAGGGATCTGCGTAGTGGGCACAGAAATCTGAGCGTGCAAAGACCAGCCTGCTTGGCCTCTGCTGCGGGACTGAAAATGATGCCACAGCTGCCAAATGTGCTGTTTCCTTCTCCCCTTTCTACCATTTTAGAAACCAAACTTCAGACCAGCTCTGGGAAGGAGGGAGGGAGGGAAAGGGGAGTTTGGATTAAGAAATAGTTTTCTCATTGGGTTTAAAGAGTTGTCTCCCTTGATTTATATCAAAATATATTTTACTGTGAAGTCCCTTCCTCTCAGTGTTGAGCTAAATATTGGAAGGTCTCCCTGAATGCCCCCTAACAGTTTGTTACTGGAAAAAGGTAGAATTTGGCACACATTTTCAAAGCAAATTTTAAAAAGTCCCTTCTTCCAGCTAATTACGTACTCGCAGGCTGATCAGCACACGCCTTAGGTGAGGGGCCAGGTTCTCAGCAGCGCCAATTAGCACACGGCAGCGC
>NW_010549424.1:0-5598 GCF_000687285.1 Phaethon lepturus | reverse complement strand
GGTGGATGCGCGGTCCCAGCGCCGCCCGTCCGGGCGCATCCACCCGGTCCCCGCTTTACCGTCAGCTTAAAACCTGGAAAAAATTAAAAAAAAAAAAAAAATCCTCTTTTTCGGGGTTTTTAGAGCGTTTTGTGTTTTTTTTTTAAGTTACGTCCCTTTATAACAAGGGATGCTGTGCAGTGTGTGCTCCCTGTCTTGTGAAGTGCAGCATCTGGGTTCAGCTGCACAAATAAAATACCATTTTAAATGAGCTCCATGGACACACTTAAGATCTTTTGGTAGCATTAGGAGTCCTGGCTGTCCTGTTGTGCACTGTATTTTAATTTGGAGAGCTGTATCTGCTATGCACAATATCCATAGTGCTGTATGCTCCTGAATTGATGGTAAAATGAGAGTCTCTGTTTGCATATCTTAATTACGGTGGAGTAAAACAGGGACTGAAAATGCCTGGCTATACAGTCATACACACAGATCCTGCATCACCAATAATAAAGAACATCTCTGCTGTTCCTAGAAAGGTACATCAGCCTCAGCCCCACAGACTGGCTGGAATTGCTGACTGCAGTAACCTACCTGACTGTCTTTTGTTCAGTAGGTCTAATTATGCTTAGCAATTTTTATTAGGCGTTAGAATAAATGAATTTCATGTACTTACTGTTCAGAGGCATGTCTCTTTGTCTAGGAATCCAACTGATTGAAGTTGTCCCAGAGTTGGCTTCTGGAGTGATATTTTCTTGGTCATGGCTACTTCTGGTATGTCGTATTATATATTAAACACTCTTGTGTTTTTTTTGCTTAACTTCTCATAAATATTTTAAAAATCTAATATAGTAAAATAAACTGTCATCACCATGCTTGTCTCATATCTAGACTGCTTTGGAGAAGCTGTTAAAGCCCGGTGCTTGTCAAAAGATACCAAAAGCCCTCTCAGACGAGGCTGTTAGCAGATGGGCTTCAGCTCATCTGCATGCCATCTGCTCTGTTAACAGACCTGACTATCATCTAGACATCTTGGTGATCAAAACTGGTGTGCTGGTACAACTGACACCGTGCAGGGCTGACGTGCTAGTTCAGAGGTGTTTGAAGAGAGAACACTGGCTTACATATTTCTTTGAAAACTGGTTTTTTTTCTTGGCTATGTTGGGTCTTAGGTGAATGCCTTGAACGCTTCCTCAGACTTGTTGTTGGAGGAGGAATGTTGGGTTTTTTTTCATTTGAGGTACTGATAACCTTGTTTTCATGACCCTGGATATTAAAGGCTAAAATAAAATGTCAGGCTCTTGGGTAATGTAGTATTGAGGAAGAATTGCAAACAAAATTGCATGCCACATTTTTGAATGGTGGTGCTGCTGCTTAAAACAAAACTATCGGCTCAGATCTAACCAGTTCCTTAGGTGAGCTTTGTGGCATTGAATTTTTGAAAGCTATTGTTCAAGTTACCTAAGCCAGTTCTGGCTTAAAATACTGTTTGTTTAGGTTTTTTTTTCTCCATGTTCCTAGATATTCAAGTGAAAGAACTGGAAAAGCGTGCCTCTGGGCAGGCATTTGAGCTGATACTCAGTCCCCGCTCAAAAGAAGCAGTCCCAGAATTCCCTCTTTCTCCCCCAAAGAAGAAGGATGTGTCATTGGAAGAGATTCAGAAGAAGTTGGAAGCAGCAGAAGAGAGACGTAAGGTAAATTTGAAATGGCTTAAGTGAGCTCTGCTCAATTAGTCTGTGCAAGTTGTGTAGTGTGGGTTTTTTTAAATTTACTTGGTCTGTGGGACAAGTGATTATCAGTTTATGTTATGGTAAATGGAATATTAATTGAACTTTGGAATCTCAGGGCTCTTATGAACCTTAGTTATTGTCTACAAGGCTATGGCTTTGTTCCCAATGTTGATCTTGAATGGTCACTTGACAAACTGGGAGAAAATACTTACTTGATAGGGGATGCTCTTTCAGGAAGAAGCTGGGTTTTTTTTTGTCTTAAACATCATAACTAGGTTAATTTTTCTCCTAGAAAATGTCGTGGTGAATCTGTAATGAGAAGGTTTGCTGATACAATGTCTGACTCAATGTAAGATCCTGCTGTTGAGATGTAGCTTGGAGCCCTTGGCTGTGCAGAGGCTTACTAATTGCAGCGCAGTCTGTGTGACCCAAATCAGTGATTTGCCATTCTGAGAAGCGAGAATCTTCTAGGAAAGATCTATTGATCCTAACATAAAGAGCAGTGTTGTTTTTTTTTTTCCAGAAAAATCCCGTTAATAAGACTTGCAAGTAATGACAGAAACTTAACATTCCTGGTAGTTTTGTCATGGTGAAATACGGGTTATGTAGGTGGGGGAAGCACCAGGGAGCTTTGTCCTGCATCATGAAGTTACACTGTTCTCCAGTAAAATAGCAGAAAGTCTAGGAGTTGTGAGCAGATCGGTTGTAGTTGTCCCTGTAGTTCATCTGTTCCATGTTCAAAGCGTGCATCCTCTGTTTTGTTAGTCTCATGAAGCAGAAGTCTTGAAGCAGCTAGCCGAGAAGCGGGAGCATGAAAAAGAGGTGCTTCAGAAAGCAATTGAAGAAAACAACAACTTCAGCAAAATGGCAGAGGAGAAGCTGACCCACAAAATGGAAGCTAACAAAGAAAACCGCGAGGCACAAATGGCTGCTAAACTGGAGCGCTTGAGGGAGAAGGTGGGTGTAGGGTCCCAGTTCCCCTTTGGGAGAAAGTTTATCCATGCTCCTGGCTTTGAAAACTGGCTCAATGAAGCCAAGTAGATGGCTAAGTGAGGGGGGTGCTATGAATAGATGGATATCCTTGGGAATTCTGGGGTGGTCTAATCGTGAAAGATTATTCAGTCTGCAAAAGACTTTGCAGAAATCCTCCTCTTGGGGGAGAGGGGATGGACAGAGTTAGAGCAGTGTCTCACTTTCTCATATAAAGCCTCATCCTGTAGCCCCCTTTGGTAGCCCACACTCGCAGCTTCCTGCTGGGAGGTGGGAAGCAAGCCGGGGCTTGCTGTGCCAGCCCGGAGCCCTGCCTCCCTGCGCCTGGGCAGCTAACTGCTTCCCTGCTGTTGTCTTTCAGGACAAGCATATTGAAGAGGTTCGAAAGAACAAAGAAGGCAAAGACCCTGGTGAGGCTGAAACCGACTGACTGCATTCTGGAAAATGACTGTCTCCCCCTCCTCTAAATATCCAAAGACTGTAACTGGCCAGTGGTTTTATCTTTGGTTGTTTTTTTTAAGTTTCTAGAAACTGATGTAGAACTGTAAAATTAGATCCAAACTGTACACTTTCTTTGGGGGCTAGAGGGGAGACCTTACATGTTTCACTTTTTCTAAAGTGTTGTCTTTCCAGTGTAGCTATCTTCTTGTTGCATCCTTTTCTACTCCAGTGTGCTTGCTACTGGGTTGACGGCTAGTACTGTATCAGCTTTGTAAGACGTTTGTGAAAGGAATATGTAGTACACTGTTCCATGCTGAATATCTGTTACACTTCAAAAATCTGACTCTGTCCCAGTCTGCTAAAATACTGCTGTAACTGAGTGACTAAATAAAGCTGCACAGTGCTGTTATGAGAATTACTTCTGAAAAAGACATGAACAAAATCAGTTGGCTGATTTCCTTATCCAGTGCTGGGTGGAAGGGTTTGTAGCAGCACTTTTCCTTACATCCATGGGCATGCTGCATGACTGCCTTTTCCCTAGAGCACACTCATTGTCTTAATTTTACAATAAGAGCTTTGTTTTGACACCTCAGCAGTTGTCAGCTGTTGTGTGTTTTTTGTTAAAAAGAGTTCAGAACCACCTCCCTTTGGATGCTGATGCTTCAACAAATAAGTCCTTGTTACCACATGACTCTGATCTGAGCCTTTTTTTGGTAAGGGTTTCTAGAAGATGACTCGTGCTATTGAATGGTGACTTGTGTACTGCTTCCTGCAGTGTCTGCGCATAAAAGGCAGAAACCTGTTCTATGCTGGGATCGTCAGCCTGCCCCAATTGAAAATGTGGTGGATAAGAATTATTTGTGTGTTGGTGTCTGGGATAGTACACTGTGCCGCAGGGCCAGTCTGAAGACTGACTCCTGTATACAAGGATATGTGTGTCATCTTTGTTTTTTCCTGGGGTGTGAGAAATGGGTATGGTTGTACTTGTGCTCTGAGGAAAGATGTCTTTTAGGTAGATTGTGTACAAAGTTGCTGTATTGTACAGGTGTCTTAAAGAAAACCAAGCCCTTCCTCTAAGACCACCCGTAGGTACTCATGCTCCTTGGCAGCAAAGACAGGGTTGTGACGGGTGTGTGCGAACAGCCGCCCAACCTCTTCAGTATGGACACCGTGTTCCAAAGTACTTTGAGTACACGCTTTAGCGTGTGCGTTCCTGCAGTGTGGGGCAGTCGTGGGTTTCAAAGCTGCTGGTAACGTCAGATGCTCGATCCCATCTTCTTCTCTGTGTGTCCTTGATCTTGAGGCTTGGCTACCCGGTTTGTTTTCAGGTTAACTCCACACCTGGAGCATCTGGCACTGCCCAGGTGACAGACTTAAATGTTCTGAGGATGGAAAAACTGGTAGGGAATTTCTATTTTGGCTTTAAGGGGCTAATTGAATCCTGGACCGCTTGACCTGTCCTCTGGGGCTTGCTAAAGAAGGAACCTCAGTTTAGAAAGCTTTGATGTATCACGCTTAACCACTTTTGATTGCGTTGGAGTTGTACTTAACCAAAAGCTGATATTACACTTTGAAAGAAGAACAGTGAGATAAGGCCAGGCTTGGTGTGCTGGAAGGCTGGGATCAGATCCTTTCCCTGAAGAGTTTTGATACTTCGTAATTTAAGGTAAGAGAGACTACTTCTATCTGGGGAGCAACCACCCGCCTGCAGTGGGGGCGTGGTGCAGAGTTGGAGTTTTCAGTGGAACGTAGCAATGTTGCATAAGTGGAGAGCATGGGGCCGTGGGTAACGATCCACCCGGGGAAGTGAGAAGGATGGGGGTATAGACCTGAGCTTCGAGACAAAGGCTTGAGCCCCTACATAATGTGCATATGGAAGGAATTGAATATCTAGTACTATGTAATGGAGGTTTAAGTGAGCACTGGATCAGATTCTGTATACAAGATTGGGCATAATTAGCAATCAAAAAAAAAAAAAAATCAGGTTTTCATTTTAATGTATTTCTTTACCAGCTCGGAAAAGACCATGTGTCCCAGATACCGTGTGGGGGTTTTCCTCCCATCTTTTCAAGTGCTGGGGGAGGAGGATGACAGCACTGCCAAGCCCCAAATGGTGTTAAGAGACGTTAAATGAGAGTTTTTTGACTTGCCAAAGCTGTCAGATCTCAGCCAGGGGCCTTCTGTTCCCTTGTCTTAGTTCTGCTTTACGTGGCTGCCTGCGTTACATTTAACTGGAGCTTAAAGCCCAGGGTCTGAGCTCTGTCTAGTTCATCTGAGAGTTGCTGGGAGGAAGTTTTGAGGGGTGGGAATGAGACTGGGGAATGCAAATACTGTGAGATGATGGCAATGATCGCAGGGGGGGGTGGTGGTGGAACATAGCACGGGGTGGTGCTCAGGCAGGAAATAGGAGAAAAAAAAATCTTCTGAAAAGGAAAAAAAAAAAAGAGGAGGCGGGCCC
>NW_010549423.1:0-2671 GCF_000687285.1 Phaethon lepturus | reverse complement strand
AGTAGATAACAGTCCTGGGATGAAGCTGCCTGCTCTGGCAGCGCCTTGCGATGCCATCATCTCTTTTGCATCCAAATTGCAAGAAGAGGAATCGCACCTTATCTCCCACATAGGAAACCGTTGTCAAAACAGGGAATTGCAGATATTTTTCCTCCCCAAAAGAGCTCTAGGAGATGACACACTCAAGCCAGTTCATTTTTTCCTGCATCATTTACATCCACCACCTTTAAAACATCCAGGCAGCCTTAACTTTCATAAAGCATCTTCACAGATGTATCGCCCTTCCCAAGAGCAGCCCGTTAAGCAAAGCACTATTTAAGACAGGCATAAATAGTTAGGGACCCCAGAAATTACACCCCATCCCACTCCTGTGCCTGCAAGCAGGAAAATTCATGGTCTAAATAAAGCCAGGTGATTTAATCCCAAATACCAGCCATTTGGGAGGACCCCCATGCCCAAGGGCAGGCAGCAGCTGGTTTGTACCCAGCCTCTCACCTCCTGAGATCAGCAAGGCTCTTTGTTCCTTGGGCCGCGTGCTCTATTCCGCATTTATCCGTTAATAATAAGCTGTCTGATTCCTGGTTCGTACCCGTTATAAATTAATCTTTTTTAATTGGCCACGCTTCCAAGCCCAACTCGGGAAAAATAGCTCCCCACGGGTCCTTTACACCACACAGTTGTACAGCACCGAAGAGTTACTACCTGTCGAAGGATCCCACCACCCCCCTCCCACCCACAATAAAAAAGCCAGTGGGGGAACAGGGACATTTGTCACCTCTGGCATCATGATTAAAATGCACCGGCATCGCTCCAGCCGCTCAGCATCCTCCAGCTCTGGTACCCTAATATGAGAGCAAGGCTGCTCAGCCCATGCAACAACTTGCAGAAACTCCTCTCCCCAAAAATCTCTCTCGAAGAGGGAAAGGGAACTGGAGGAGATGGGGAGGGCTGGAGGCAAAGGGGAAACCGAGGCACAAGGCTTTAGCTGCAACATGGCCAACACAGTGTGCTCCAGCGGAGGAGGCTGTAGACCTCTTGGAGGTTTAATGCTGGAACAGAAGTCAGGCTCTGCTGTTCAGCTTTGTTATCCCCAAGAGCTCACGCTCTCCCTTGCATAGGTGTATTTAGGAGCATGCCAAAGCGGCAGCAACAGTTTGCATGACCCACATTTTACTCACTTGCAAAAAATCACACCTGCTTCATTATTTATTCATACCCATCTAATTTACAGTACTAGTGTTTGTTTAGTGTATGTATTTATACCATAACCCACCAAAACAGGGATGGGAGCACCCAGACAATGAGGAGAACAGCACAATCCTGCACACAAGCAGCTCCGGGACCCAAAAATACTCCTGGATGTGGGGCCATGCCAGGGACGCACCAAGCCAGTACAGAGACCAGCATCGCACCTCTGCTTCCCGGAGGATTCAGGCCGCAAGGAGCCCCTTTAGAAGTCTTTTCTGAAATAATGCTTTTTCAAACAGAGAGGTTTTGATTAAACCAAGCTTTCCTTCCTGCAGTACCCACACGCAGCTAAAAGACATTTTCAGAACCTGCATATTTTGCACAGTTTTTATAATACTGCAAAATTCCCCACACGGGAGGAGCAATTTCACCCCACGCTCCACATCCCAACCATCTGCAGCACCCAAATCCCATCCAACACCAGCTCTCATATGCAGGAGCAACCCCTGCCTCCCAGTTTTTGGATTTTTTTTCATTTTTTCTGCTCCTCACATAAGCCCAAGAGCTGCAGGTGCACACCATGGAGAAACAGAAAATCCCCAACAGATTTTATATGTTGCAGCCAGGGAGTTTATCAGCCCCAAACAGCTCTTCAGTATTTAACACAAATATCATCACTCAGGACAAACAAATTTCATAGTAACACCTTCCCACAACGCTTCAAACACCAGAACCTGAACGTACCCAACAAGCTCCCCAAGAGCAGAGCGGGGACCCCCCAAGCTTGTACCCTCCTTCCCGACACGGCTTTGAGCAGATTTTTAAAACTTCTCTGACCTTCTCATAGAGAGAGCTCGTTCCTTCCACCATCTTATGCCTCCTCTTGCGTGGGTTACCCTCAGCAGCTCCACGAGTAACTTCTTCTCTTGTAGTTTTCTTTGTTTTGGAGAAAAAAAAAAAAGAGGGGGGGGGGGGGGGTCCAGCACCTTCTTAGTCACGACAGAAGGAAACCCAGGCATATTTTTTTCACAAAACATTTCAGTCCAAACTCCACCAAGCCCAGCCCCAAGGCCAAGGCTGACCAACAGGAACTTCCATGGAGAAGCCCCACTCCTCCCCCAGCCCTTTTTGTGCCCACAGCCCCACCACAGGTGAGCAGCATCACCGTGCTTTGATCCTAATTAATTACTAGCTGTGGGCAATCATCCTCATCCCTATTCAAACCCAAAACACCTTTTTTTTCCCCTTTGTTTTTCCTCTTTTACTTGATGAGGCTAACTTGGCCTAGGTGTTCGCCTGCTTGCACCACGACCAGGCTCTTTTTGTTTTCAACCCCGCAGAGGCACATTTAAAACCAACCCCAAAACCAATGTGGAGGGGAAAGTTTTTCCTTGAAAACTTTCCGGTTTTTTCTTAAGTTCTAACGGTAATGCGCGCGCGCCCGGCGAGAGCCCTGCCGCGAGCCCTCCCGCCCGCCAGGGGG
>NW_010549422.1:0-25302 GCF_000687285.1 Phaethon lepturus | reverse complement strand
AAATTCCACAGGGAATCAATCCATAACGTGCTAACAGTTAACAACTGACATCTTGCCTACACGCCAAAGCCCCTAACTGTCCTTGTATGTCACCGAAACTGCATACAAAGGTGCAATTTCATAGCAATGGAGAATTAAATTCCATTATAGCTATTACATTTCCAAGTTGAATTTCATTTGTTGTCCGTATTTCTGATTTTGATGTCTTCTGACTTACTGGATAGTCAATTCCAGCCTTCATCTACCTCTTTTTTAAAGCAATTAATAAGTTTCTCCCTTCAGCCTTCCACTGCTTCTGTAGCTGCTGTGATTACTCTATAATAAATGCCAGTAACAAATCAATTTTCATCTTCCAAGACTTCCAGATGCCTATCATTTCAAGTATTCTCCCACCAGTTTTCAGCTTTCCAACTGTATCCAAAAAGAAGTTATATCCATCTCATTCATTTTAAATGATCATTGACTTATGTGCATTCCTAGCCTATTCATGCTTCTCCAAATGATACGGCTTTCTTGTCCTTTCAGTCACTAAACACCATGATGCTATCTTGTTGCACTTTAAACTCTGTAAATCTCATCTGCTCTATGTTAACTGTGTTCTACTTACTGTAGTCACCCAAGTCACGTTTCATCCCACCCTTCATACACGCTATCTCATTAAATCACAACGGATGCCAGTCCTTCTGCACCGTCATTTTGAACACAAACAAGGTGTGGGTGTTTCGAGGCGGGGTGGTTACCATTTACACTTTTCACTTGTTTTCTAAAAAGGTAAATCTTAAAGGCATCAGATGCTTATCAGTAGATACTATTTATTAAGTCTCCTGTTTCAGAAGAGCCTTTTTTTTTCACCAGTGCACTTTTAGCCTCATCGTATTTCATTATATAATAGCCATTATATCCACGGTTCCCTTTAATTCTGGCCTCCTCCCTTCTATAAGACTTCATAGTAGTTCTAGCTCTAATTAGAATGTCCCTTATGCTTCTAGAACAACACCAAATAGTCCAGGCTTAACTTTCTCGTCTATAAAAGAGAAACTGCATAATTTAGCAATGCTTTTGATGACAGAGACACTGCTTCATTTTCCAACCAACAACTACCTTAATGCAGTAGCCTCCTTCAGGACATGCTTCCAAAATTAGCTTTTATTCTCACTTCTACTGTCCAATAAATATGTATTACAGCACTGCTGTAATGCCTCCTCTTAATCCATACTTGACTACCTGTATTTCATACCTGAATGTGATCAAGTGCCAATGATTGATTTTCTAAATCAATCTGAAGTCATGTAAACATTAGAAAACTCATCTTTGTTGAATTCATTGGAACCAGGACTTAACCTACCCATTTCTCAACGCAGCCTTTCATGGGTTTTTTGCCCCGCCCCCCATAACTGTCACATTTTTTTCAAAATTTCATAGGAACAGAGCCTTTGTTGCAACTCTCAAAATTCAACAGAATGTAAACGTCCTCTGGAATGCAATCACCAGTGTCACAGAAAAAGAGGATTTTGGCTGACCCCAGCATGCACTGTGCTTTTAACTTCCTGTGGTTTTATAAATTTAACACTAGCCATAAAAAAATGAAACTGCAGAAAATGAGAGAATTGCATCTTAAGCTATATATTCATAAAAAAGAACCACAAGATATATGTTTCTGATGCATCGTTTCTCTTCACAGATGAGGAAGTCAGGAACTCACCTGAGTTACCATGTATCACTTCAAGAGTAAACACTCATGTTGGATCAGGTTTGAGATTTCAAGTATTTTACATGAGGGGGGTGATTATTTATTTATTTTTCAAGAGGGTTCTTCTTGAGAAGTTATCACAAAAGAAATGAGAAAATATTCTCTCAGCTACTAGTCTGTCCTACAGAAGATGAATGCTCCAGACCCTGAATGCTAGCAATGTGTCTCAAAAATACCACAGTCAAGCTCCACAAGTAGGATACATATTTCAAGGTAATTTACCTGACAGAGGTGCAGAACTTTCACTTCTGTCAGGGAAGTTACAGAGAGCTTCCCAATTTTTTACTTCATTTTCATAAATAATACTGTAGTTCTGGTGTCTCAGAAGAGATCTATTGATTTGTACCTTACCATGATTTTTTATGTTCCGCTCCCCCAATCTAAATCCATTCTTTTCTGAGCTAGTTGTATATAACTAATAGAAGACATTCTTTAAGGAACAGTCACATATTAGCAAGAACACAGAGCAGATTACAATCGCTACAAAACATTTTTCTGGTGGTTCGAGTGTCAAAATGTTACAGAAGAGTTATGAAGCAAAGCTGTTAACAACAACCAAGCAAAACTTACTACACATTGTCCTGACAACACAAATACTAAGTGTACACATTCTGCCCCGGTATGCCACTAATTTCAGTGGAAAAGAATCAAATAGCAATACTAGTGAAAAGTTACATCTCGCAAAACTCACCTTGGTATGAAGGAATTGGTGAAAGAAAAAGCAGCAAATGAAGAAATATCCTAAACCTTGGATTTCCTGTTTTTCAGCATTGTTGTAATATGTCACCAAAGTGCTTATTTTTGTTTCTGCTTTTAAGAAATTTCAAAATGAAGACTATGAATGCTGAGCACTACAATTACACGAAGCTACTAATAAGAACAATTATGACTTTCGGCAGTACGGTTCAATAATAAAGCCTTGTTTATGCTTTTATAAACAGTGCAGTTTAAAACAGAAACACACTAACTTCAAGAATTTGTCTTAAATATTTCATTGGCACTTTTAAAAATGTTTATTTCATTGGCCCTCTGTTATGCTTCACAGGACACTTCACATGAAACGTTTAGACATTAGTTCATGAAGCAACTACCCTGTACACAATGCAATAATTCATATATTCTATAGTAAATAAGTTCTTCAGCAGAACTGAACAATATTAGTGTAGCTGCAGAGTTCACAAGACACGTACAAACTTGAGAAATTCTGAAGACTGAAGTATATAGAGCACTACAAGAAATCCTTTCTTATGTGCTGTCATAGTTGCTTTTAATTTGTAATTTCCATACAATTTTCTTATCTAAGTATTAACATTTCCATCACCAGATTCCCATATATCATTGCCTTACATTGACACCTGCTGGAAGCGACTGGGATTGTAAACCATTCCTTTTTTTCCTCAACCAGTGTCTGATTTAACTCTACAGGCAGACCAACAATTCCAATTTCGGTAAACCAAGCACAGGCATTTGAAAAAACTCAGCTGAGTGACTTTTTAACAAATACATATAATGTGTAATTTTGAGCTACACAAAAATTCCCAAGGCTATCATTGCATGGATTCTCAAACAGAAAATATATTTTAGTAACAGCCTTTGAGAAGATTTTTTTTTTTTACTACCCCTTGGGTAGATTTAAACTCAACAAATTAAGTATCCAACCATTTTCTAGACTCTCAGGCTAATTAGAAAATAATTATTACTGCAAGAGTCACTAAATAGTTCTTGCGTGACCAACATTGTTATAAACAAGCTTATACACAAAAATGTGACTAAACAGGTTTTATAGCACTTTTAATTTCCTAGTGCTTATGAAGAGAATTAAAAACCATGTCTTTACATTAATGAAAAAAGATTTTCCTTATTCACAAAAGCAAATAGGAATATTTAATGATAGAATTGATAAAGACAATAACTGAGGCATGCTTGCTAAATAGCTTGTATGTACACAATCTACTGTCTAACATTCTTCACAATGAAGATATACCTCTTAGTACAGCTTTGTAAACAGAAGCACACTGAAACACCCATTTAAAAACAACATGAATTTCCCCATATGCCAGAACTTCCTCTACAAGCTTCACTGTTATGAACCAGACACAGCATTATACCCTTTCCTTACTTCCAAACTCTACTATAGAGGTGGGATCTCTTTTACTTGATATAATTTTTGTATTTCTTATAACAAAAAACACATTTCAGACTGAAGTAAGTACAGTAAGTTACGGTGGCTTTGCTTTCTCATTGGAACAAGATGTGGTCATGCACTTTGGTTTTCACACACCTTGTACGCAAAGCTCAGGCACAGTTTCCCCAAAAAAACACAGGCAGTTTTAAAGTATCACAAGCAGCAAGAATGAAAAAAAAAAAAACAAGTTCAAAGGGAGCCAAATAGAATTTCTATAAGGTTATGTAAGTATACAGCTGAAGACCTCTCCAATTTTATATTTTTACAAAGTTATGAAGCAGGATCCTTACATTAAAGTCCAATAATACACCACAGTATGACCATTCCACACACACACCAACACCAGACCAGTATTAACTCATTGACTTTACAGACCAGTTTGAAATTAATTGTTTATTTTTTATGATCAACCTACTTAAAGGATTTATTTTTACTAGGTAGCTTAGATCATTAAAACAGTATTAGAGTTCAGAACTACTGAACCTGTGCAAAAAAACCCCAAAACAGTCAGCACAGTCTTGGTGAAAGCAGAAATACTCAGTCACCAAAACAGGTAACAGCAAAAATACCAATATGAGTGGTAGTCTATGTCAACATGCTTTTCCTCCAACTTCTCCTTATTTTTGTAGCTCTGAAAGAACTCTGTAAGTACAGGCAGGTGAAGCCAAAATTTCATGGCTGCATATTAGTCTGATGAACTCATTCCTAATTAAAAGTTTCATAAAGCTCAAAAGCAAAAACACTGGGCATGCAAGAACGCAGTTATTCTACATAACGGGTAACCAGGAGTTGAGAAGTGCTGCATTTACCAAGAATTAACCAACTACTTTGGAAAAGGACATGTAATGTAATGGTAATATTTTACAAAAGGTCATTGAGTATTAACAGTTTCCTTCTGGACACTTAAATGGTAGGCAAGAGAGCACTTTTTTAAAAAATGTATCACTGACAAGCACAGGGGGTTTTCGTATTGCATTCTGTAACAAACCACACACGAGAGCATGGCAGGCTTTAAAAAACACACTAGATAACCTAGATACCTTTGATACTCATCCCATTCCTACTTTCTTTTTATCTCAGAAAGACAACATTAGCATTACTCAGTCTCAGGATTCAGGGTTTACATTTCTTACCTTACAAAGCTTCTGGTAACGGGGAGAAGAAACTGCCATCCTCTGTAAACGATGCAACAACACCACAACTTTCTGCAGAGATGTTCTCACCACAGCCATCATTTTAAGTTTGCCACACTTCTGAAGACACCTCAAAATTTGCATTATAAATGAAGAGCAACTATCATTTCCTCCCGGTCACTGGACAATGATTTGCCAGCTTTCTGAGCATGCTCTCTTCCAGGACTGCTTTTGCAAGCCACAGGCTTTATACGTTTCAAAGGCAAAGGAGGTTGATATAGCATAAGTTTCTCTCCCAAAATAACCCAAGAAGCAAATGCAAAAAACCAGCAGCCTTCACAGATTCTTCTAACGGGTATGTATAGTATGCTCAGCTCTGTTTGTGCAGAGCGTAAATGAAGTTGTTGAGCAGCCGAGCCTCTGCCACCATTCAGAAGTGCACTAAATAGCCAGGAAAGGTTATTAATTTAAGCCTGAAAGCTGCAGGAACAAAAAAGGAATTCCTTCAGGAAGACGGCTCCAGTGTATCACAACAGTTGTTCTCCCCTAGTAGCTGCTTTCTATCGGCAGACGGAGCATTTGCTCCCTCACTCTGGGAAAGGATGCTCTCACTCTCAGACTAAACGCAGCTCTGGCAGAGCTGTAGAGTGAGTGAATAACAGACTGTGTTATAAATCTTGAGAGAGGAGCAGAGGGATACCTGCCCTAATTATATCAGCCATACGTTAAAGGCTAATAAATCACACAGGCGCTTCTCAAAACTAGATTACCCAATACAAAAGGAAAAAATGCAGGGGGTAAACCTCTCTGCTATTAAAACTCTCTTGAAGCTAATTTAGTCAGAGGGATCTCAAAGGATTCTCACTTGTGCCAGAAAGTAGGAATGTTTTTCAGGAGCCATTTCCAATTAAAATCTTTTCTTAAATGACTTACTAGGACAAGAAAGAATAGGGTTTTCACAAATTGAAAACATACAGTTGCGCCATCATCCCTTTTTCTATCCATCCTTGAATTTGAAGAGCTAACATCATTTTGATGTTTTTCCCATGACAAAGCAGAATTATTTAAGCCATCTAAGGATGGCAGTAGGACATTCAAGAGCATGGAATTGTTTTGCTACCAGCGAGGCACTCCCAATGCAATACAGCTATTTCTTATTACTCCCAAAGTTGCTATGATAAATCTACTTAAACCTGTACTAGAGGGGCTGCTGCAAAGGTTCAGGGAGACCATTATCAGCGCAGTAGGTGGAAAACACCATTACAAGTAAGTGTATTATTTAATGTGCGTATTGCCACATAAACAGGTAGATACACATTTCAAGCACATCAATCAGCACAGTATGGAGGCACCAACTACAGGTAGCATGACAAGTTCATATGATCCCAGATAATGCATACCTTAGATGCCCATGCATTATAAACTAGTTTGCCTCTTCTCAGGCACTTTCCATCTGAGGGAATGAATGCCACTTGCAGGTTCTTCACATAAGACATTTAAAAATTCTTCCCATCCAATCCTGCTAACACAACCTTCTCATAGTTATTTTTCGATCTGAATCAGAATTTCCACTAGTCCTCAGGAAAATCCCTTTTACCTGTACTCTGTTTTGTTCCTGATCTGTCCAGCACCAATGACAACATCATTTTGAAGAAATAGAGCCTTCACTCCACTCTGTATATAGAAATCTTACCACCTGTATTCTCCATCTTGCCAGACTCACCTTCTTTCTTCATCTCTATCACTCATTTGAACCATACTCCTGTACTCCATTGCTCCTGGATGATATCTACTCTTCTCACCTTCCACAAGCCTGTTCCTTTAGGCCACCAGCTCTAGCCTACTATCATTAGCTGATATGCTGTTATCAAATATCTTTTGAGGAAATCTATGAAGCAGCACAAGTCCAAAAACACTGAGGCATTTAGAAACAACCATGCAAGACCTCAAAACTCTTCTGTGTAAGATAGAGCCCGTGGTCCACACCTGAAAACTTCTTTCAGTTCTGCTTTTTTCCTTCACAGCTAATACACAAGTTTGAATCAAGCAGTGAGAAAAACAAACAGCCCACCGCTAGTCATGTTGATTTTAATTTACAATAAAACAAAGCTTTAATTATTTAGAACACCTTTACATCCATAGGCACAGGACTTCACACACACTGACCCAGCATTACTTCTTACTATTTCCGAGCTCATTTTCTGCATCTTGCTTCAAAATAGTTTTTAACCTCTTTCAGGTGGCTGCTAAACATTTTGCAACACAGGCTGGAATGTTTCAGCACTAACCAGAAAGAAAAGTCTTCTACAACATTTAGATACTGAGAGAATGAATTTAAAAGACTGATGCTACGATTGTGAAGTTCCTCCTTTTCAAAAAGAAATTGTTACTGCACTCAAAGTTTGCATTATTTGCATAGTACTGTCACTAGCCTTAGATGTCGCAATGGAAGGCAAAACTAGGCTTCAACAAGTGCCCAGGTCACTGATTCCACTGTAGAGCGGCTTGAGCTGCAGCCAAACAAGTTAGCCCCAAAATGTAAAGGAGGATAGTCCTCCCATGCACACATATAGATGCCAGTTTAAGAGATGATCCTATTTTGAAAATGCATGACCTGTAACAACAACAACAACAACAAATTCACTATGTTTTGTCTATTGTCAGCACATATTTCTCCTAGAATTTATCCCATCTTAAACTCATAGTAAAGTTTTACTCAATGCACAGGCCTTGGGGTCAGAAGCGTCTTCACACAGAGCGGAGAAAGTCATAAGCCTTGCTTTCTTCTTAAAATCATTTAGAAAAAATACTTCTTCACATATTCAACAAAGCATAACAAGAAGAACATTGCTATTTTATACCACTGAACAAGAAAAGAACAGAAAATTATCTTTTTTTAAATCAGATATTAAGGTTAAGAACTTGTAAGGGAGCGGGCTTGATTTTTTTAAGGTACAGCAAGGTGTTAGAGCTTAATTTTGTTTTCAAAAGTTCTTTTCAACAAATATTTGAAAACAAATGTTGATTTTGGAGCGTTTGCTAGTGTCATGATATGAATGTCTTCAGTTATATTTGAAGTGAGATTGAAAGATGGTAAGGGAAAAAGTTCTTTTTGGAAGCCACTACGCTATGACAGTCTTTGACGTGCTCTACTTAACTTTCTTTGGTAGTTGAGAAAAGGTCACAATATTACGTTAAGTTATGGGTAAGTTAAGTGATTATGCTTCATATGCACAGTGTGTAAAAGCATACAGTCACAGAAAAAGATGCAGAATATCAGGTAACAGAACGCTGAACAAGGTGAGGCCATGCCCAAGCACCTGCCTTCTCAACGGTTACAAGCCACGACAACAGGCATGGTCAAAAGCAGGTTATAAACCTTCTCCACACAGCAGGCAGTCTTGCCTAGCAGTTCTCCCCTCACACAGCACAACTCTGGCAACATTAACAGAACTGCAGCACAACGAAGGAGGGCAAACAATCTTCCATGACCAAGGTGCTTCACAGCTGCATAGAGCCAACAAGCAAACTGTGAAATAACAGCTTTATCTTGGTGTGATCGACTACTCAGAATGCAAGGTAATGCAGAAATAAGCCTATTTACACACAGCACTGCCTCATGTTCTTAGCTTCCCGTGGTCCTGTTTTAGCTTGTCCACCTCCACTACACTAGTTGTTTGAAGCTTTTTGCCCATAGAAAGTATAGTATTAACTTCTAGGTGTTGCCATTACAGACTAGTCTTCACCATTTCACAGAGACACATCTCTATAGGTGGGTTACTTGACTGATCAGAATCATATAAAGATTGTTGAGCGACATGTCATCTTCAACAGACACAAACTTGAACAATATATTGTTCTCTTCCTTATGATTCCAGTGAGCAGCTTGCTATCAGATACTTTAAACTGTCTTGTTTCATTTAAATTCAAGGTAGCTATGTTCAGATTAACACCACTACTGAAAGCAGCACTTTTTTTCATTATGAAACTCTATGAACTTAGACCACAGATGACAATATTCCAAACCCAGAATGCAGGATTTAAGAAGTAATCTAGGCTCCCATTTCTGTGCATGTCAAAATAATTGTGTTAAATGAGGAAATCTAAAGGAAAAAATATATCAAAACATTCAGGAGAAAGATGACACATGAACAACGTTCACATCAGGTAAACAGGACAAAGGAAATTCATTTATCATAGAATCACAAAATACTTTCAGGCAGTGATGTTCAACGTTTTACTGCCACAGACCCAAATATATTATTTTTTAAAAGTCTCCACACCTTTTCCTCCTGTTTTCCCTCAATACACTGTACCCTTAATGCAGACTGAACCCAGCTCCTCTCTCTCCCACCTACCTCCCTAAAGGAGATGTATGTGACATGCAAAGGCAGGAAAAGTCAGACAATGTGGTAGGTACTCCATTAGTCCATGCTTCTTAGACAAGGAAAAGGGGTCTCCCTTCTTGATTTTAGACAAGCTAGGATGTCCATATATTAAGGAGGACTGTAAGGGGTGTCACTTAGCCTCCTCAGTTATTTCTCAGCTTTCCAGTCTGTGGCCTGTACAGGAAGGAAGGCCAGCTGGCGAGCTGCTGGGCAGCAGGAAAGGGAGAAGAGGTGATCCAAGCATGACAATTTCTTGGATTGCTGTAAAAGCAGGAAGAAGGCAGCAGACAGGGATAGGAGACAGTACAGCCCAGGACGGCTTTACTTGGAGGGAAGTAGATTAAATCCTTTGGTTGGACAATCACACAACATGACTTGGTTTAATCAACTATGCACGCCATGAATACAGACAGAACATTTAAGAGCCTTCAGTGCTGCAGATGTTCACAAAATATGTATTTCAAACCTAAGGAAGAAAAATCTGCTTCCTTCACACACCTGACTTAAAATAGTGGTTTTAACACCCTCCAATAGGCCGCAGATCTTCACACTCCAGTAGATAGCTTTCCTTTATAACATTTGCCATTGAGAAAAAGCATGAATAACAGCAGTAATATTTAGTTTCTCACCTGCATCTGCTTTCTGAGTTCCCTTATGCAGGCACTGTCCTGAGCAATGTTCTCACGCTGGGATGCATCTGCTAGAACATTAACTGTCGTCTCTGCCTCTTGAAGCCACTTGAGGAAGCTCTCCAGATCCTTGTGTGAGGCCTGTACTGTCTTCAGCTCTGTCTCCAAGAAGTTCTGCCTATCAACAGCTCTGAAAACAAGACAAGTGTCAGAATATACCCCCATAACATACACCATTACATACATTATAATGAAACTACTAAAAGGAAATCTGAAAGTTATCTCTATTAAGAAAGTATACATCTGTCACAGCTTGCTTTATCATTATTTATATCACTGTTTCTCTCGTGATTTTATCTATAGCTACGCACAGATGTTCTGAACTGGTTATATATGTCACAGCCTCTTTTTAAAAGGCATGTGTTCTTCCCATGTGTGAAAAGTATGAATGCTTCTCCTCATCAACAGAAGTCATACAGAGTAGAAGCACTGAGGGTTTGGGGGATTTTTTCTTCCTCCTTTACAGTGAGCAGAAAAATTTCCCTAAATTTGCAAGAGATAAAATGCTGAGGGATGAAAAGTCAAATACCTGGTTCTCTCTGCTAAGAGACAAGACTTTTGACACTATCACTCTAACAAAGAGAATAATATACTGCCATCATAACAGTCAAGCCATACTCAACAAGCTTAAATCTAAAAAAAGACTGGCAGAATATAGTCCAAATTTTCAATTTGGATTTCAATCAGTCCAAAAAATCTCCAGTTGGTACAAACACAAAAGTTTTTGTTTGTAAGAGGACCTCTTACAATGTAAGAAACTCATTAAAAACCTTTGGATTATATTGTTGGTAAGCAACTTCAAAAGATTTCCTAGAAAAAAGATCGCATTATACCTTTATATAACAGAGGTTATCATTGAAATGAAACTCAGCTGGGAAACTGTCATAGTCAGCAATTTTAAAAGCTCTAATTAACAACGTTAATTAAAGCATGACAAGCTAAATTTCATCCAGTGTAGACTGTTATTCTGCAGTATCCTTTTTCCCCAAAATCAGGACAAAAGAAAGAAACAAGCTGTCCCACACCAGCACACTGTACAGAAATCCCTAACAGGGCTACTATCTAGAATGTTGCTGCTAAATAAGTAGGAAGTTCCATTTTACTTTTATGTTAAGCACTAACCATATTGTCAGATTTCAGGGGTAAAATGATATTTAATTTCAATTAAGACAAGGCTAAAACACTCAACGTTTGATATTTTCACAAGAATTGAACATGTTTCTCCAGACAGGCCCAAACTTCTGTGTCTTCTGCCTCCTCCTGTTCTACTTAGGCGTTCTTTCCTCCTTGCAATGGTGTGGCAACAGTACTGCCCAACAGTATTAGGGAATCACTGTGTTTAGTTTTTAATGTCACTGGTTAATAATTACTTTATCCAAAATAAGACTGTGTGAATCGCTCCTGACTTCATGCTTGCCTAAGTTTTGGCTACTGGTAAATGACTAGCAGGGCAAGAAGCCTTCATTTTTGCTTCTCACTTGAAGCTCTGGAATGCTTCACCCACTCTTGAGAAAATATAGTAAATAGCATGCTAGGGATTACAAATGGTTTGATAGATATTGCCTAGAAAAGATAAAAAAAAAATTAGAGCACACCAAGGAAGTGCAAGAAAAATGTGAAGTAAAAGCAGTTATGAGCTCTGACTTCAAAACCCTCTCCCTCTGCAGGGATTTTCTTCCCTCGCAGGGGGTTAAGGCCAAAGGTGGAAGAACAGGAGTGACAACAGGAAGAACAGACTGGTAATAAAGATGACCTTCAAAGAAAAAGAAAAGACCCAAAGGATGAAACACTAAGTGACCCAGATCTCGTAAGTCTAAGTACTGATGTACTACACGGGAACCGAGACAACCTGAACTTTGTAGCTAGTAACATTCATTGAAGAACAGTTTTCAGCCTCAAGCTTTATTTTCTCAAACTTTCTGCTTGGTTGAAATTAAAGGAAAGACTGAAATCCTATTACAGTCCCACTGTTGTCATGATATTTGAATTAAAGCTGAAAATCATTAATTTCACTAAATATGTACTCCAGCAGCATAAATTAAAAGCTTTACAACTAATGTTCTAAGATTAAGAGGACCTGGATAGCAGTAGCAAGCAATACTTTTACAGAGGAGACACAAATACTTTCATTCCCTTCCAGTAAAGGCCACAAATGTAAAATAGAAAATGATGGAGAATTCTGTACTGCAGATTAACGAATACCCCATGCTAGAAAAAGATGAATCAGATTCCTAAAGATTTCTAACACTGTTAAGAACAGCCTCCAAAGACAAAGGGTCCTTCCAGGATGTAAGAATTAAATGTAAGGAGAACCTGGGGAATCCTTACAAATGCAGCTAACTTCACTTAACACAGTGATAGTGGAGAAGGTCTAAGTAGATTCTATTAGCAAAGACACGTCCAAGAAAAAGAAAATTGTCACTCTACTATTTAAGATTTCATGGCACTGTTGCAGGTTTCTGTTCCACCCAACTATTTTTTTCAGATTTAAACTAAAAATCTGCAATGCATACAAGTGTGTGATCAAATGAAAGTCAGAAAATAACATCTGAGACAGTACAGACAGCAACTGTAATCCATTACTGAGGCAGTGAAAACACACAGAATAACTACACAGAAAAATTCAGTTTCACCCTGAAATATAAAAATAGAACAGAAATAGCCACTGGACAATGTATCCAATTGACACAATGTCAAGTTGGGGAGCTTCAATCTCTTGATGCCAACAGTCTTATAATACACGCCAACTTTACATGCGTGGCTACAGTCTTCCTGGTAGTGTTCTTGTGCTGTTCAGGACTATGAGTCCCCCAGGTGATGTTACTAAGGACTCCTGCCAGAACCTCCAACCATGGGCGGAAAAAAAGGTATTTTAAAGCATCGTGCTATAAGTACAGATCTGCGCTTAGAAGCCATAGGGCCACATGTGTCCTCCATGCACAACCCCTGCGTGTCCCAAGATCTGCCACATGAAGTAAGCCTTGCTGCTCAAGGTTGACTGGTATTTCTTTTTATTGCCTTTAAAGCAAGTAACAAAAACCTTCATTCCCTTGAAATGGTGCTTTCACTGCACATTCTCCCCTTTTAATTCTGCTCTGCCATTCCACGGGGTTATGTTGAGCAGCTCCACACTCTGGCTACCCACCAACTCTCAGAGTTCTCCTTTATGTTCTGTCCCTAGTTAAGAAAGAAAGCAGATATTCATCCCTAATGCTGCAGACTGCAAAACAGTAGCCCCAGTGATAACTGAGGAACTTCAGCTATACACAACAAAACGCAATTGCTTATTATTGCTGACTTTGAGCAGATTCATAAATAATTAGAGGCTTCCAGGCAGGAGCTCTACTTTCTGGTCACCTGCTCTGAGTGGTGGGCAGTTTTATGCCAGTTCTACCCAAAACAGTGCAAAGTCTGAATGTGAATAAGACTACTACAGAGCTGGAGTCTACTCTTACTGCTAATCCAACAAAGAACTGTTTCCCCTCACCCTCTGATTGCATCTTCATCCCCAGATGTCATCATGAAATTCAGATGAAGTTAATAGCATTTTAAAAAAAATTATTAGTTTACTTTGAGGAAAGAAATTACTATCTGATGGTGAAAGTGCTGCAGTCCCTAATCTTAAGGCAAACTAATGGTCAGGAAGGGCCATTTCAGGAGATGACCTCATCACTATGACCTAGTTCAGAAAAAGTAAAAGTAAAAAGCCAAGGAAGTTTTGTCATATGCCAAAACCTTTCCCACAGTCTATTGGAAGTTTTCTGAAGGACCATAAAAAGTTGCCTGCACCACACAGAATAATTATGAAGTGTTTTACTCACTTGAAAAATCCTACCTTATGTCTGAAAACATTTAGAGATTAACAAATTTTTATTCTCTCTCAAATGATCACATGGAATGAGACATACAAAGTTTCGCCTATGTTGTACCTCATTTCTCAATGGACACAACCATGAAACCAGCTACCACAACAAAAGCACGATATGACTGAGGTACCATTTTCCTCCAAAGAAGGGTAAGACTACATTCCACTCTGCTTCCTTCACCACCTACTTCTTGCCACTGCAAAGTTCGCCTCCTCTCATTCCCCAGGATTGTAACATCAATTTCAGAGGCTTTATTACGTAGGATTTTTATTCCCTTAACTGACATCTCATTACAAAAGCAGTTGCCCCTTTTACATGCACATATGTGCACAAATACATAGACGCTTTGGTTGTCATCTGCCCCACTCCCATATAAACAGGATCAATTTTCTCTTCTGTACCTCTAACTGCAAAGCATAGAGTCCTTTAATCTACAGGCACTGAGTCAGACACTACTCTCAATGTTAATTGTCTCTCAAATACTAAAAAGTGTCTCTGCAGAGATTAGATTACCTTGCAAGAAAACATATTATGCATAAGGAAATACCATGTTTTCCTTAAGACATATTTGCAAGTATGTCTTAATAAAGGATGAATAAGAAAGTAGTAAGTTTCAAGTAAGTCTCGGTTCCTATAGCTCAAGTATTTTCTAGATAGGAGTGCTAGAAGCGTTGTGCTCAAGAACCCGAAGCACAGCCCCATTCAGGGAAAATTTCCATTAGATGAGAGGCCATAATGAATTCATGTGTTGGAAGACCAAGCTGAATACTTAGAGCCTTATGAAGAGAAAGCACAGCAATAAACTACAAACACATACAGCAATACCAGCATCAAGGAACAGGAGAGGAACTGTTCAAGGACATTTAGAGAATAGTCACAGGCAAACATGAGAACAAACATGAGAGAAGTACTTTTTTTTTTCCTCCCCTTAAAAAAAACCACATAAATGGCAAGTCATACAGAAGCCTTCCATGGTGGACTGTGGGAATTTCCATCATCAAAACTCAAAACAGCTTCACTATAATTGACTAATTATCCACAGTAGCCCTAAATGCTGCAGAAAAGCAGACAGAGAAGAGACTGCAATACTCATGTATACATAGGATACAAGTTTAAGACACAAAAAGCTATATATAGAGTGAAACCTTGTAATTACCTTTGGTTCAGATTAAGCCAACAAGTGTTCATTTGGTCAGTGGTTTCCTTGACCCTCCTTGTGTCATCATCACGATACTCTCGAAGAAGTTTATTAGAAAGATCATTGAATGCAGCTACTGTGATGTCACCTCTATGCAAATCCTGTACTAACAGCTAAAAAGCAATTTGGAATGAGACACAGAAAAATAAAAATCAGACTGTATTTCATATTATGCATTTAATCATATTACAAAACTCTCCTTTTGGCCTTTTTTTAAAAAACAAAAAATGCACATATTTTTCACCTGGAAGAAAAATCTTTAGAAGAATATCTACAGATATAAGTGTCCTGACAATCAACCAATCAAAACAGAAACAGGTGAGGAAAAATTGTATTCTTCAGAATTGCCAAAGGCTAGAAAATTCTTCTTCTGTGTTTTACCGGCAAAAGAAATAAAAACACTTCCATATTTTTAGTAGCATGAATAAGCTTAAATTATGATAATAGTGATATAAGGGGCAGCTAAAAGTGGCATAAATGAAGTGCACAGCATGAGAATTTGATTTCATTGTTTGGTGGGGTTTTTTTGTTTTTAAATGAAGAATATACATTAGATGTGTTTGCTTATCATGGTAAGATATTCATAAGGTGCCTTGACTTTACAGAATCCCGAATTCAAGATTACTTCTAACTGAAAAAAAAGTATTTGCATATATATATGTCCATATGTATCTTATGATCTCCATACTATATGCCTGGGCACAGGCCTACTTTCACTTAAGAAAGCAAAGCAGACCTAATAGTCCATTTCCAATCCCCTGCTCACATAGAGAAAGACGATGAAAAGCACGCAATTTTACTGTTTACTGAAATAGGTATGGATGAGTGAGGAATTCTCACTATCATACTCCCTGCTTCTTTCCATACCCAGTTGCACCCCTACATTGTCCCTTCATGAATATATGTGTGTATATACACACATACCCCTTTACAGCTCTGTTATCAGTGCAGTATTGAGAAGAGCCCCTCCTCGCTGATTTGTCTATTTAGTTCTCATCCTGTGCCACCTACAGCCTGCCCTTTTTCTGACAGCCACCAAGACAAAGGACATCAGACTTATTGATTTATCACAGCAGGTTTGCTGTGATATGAAAAGCAGTGAAGATTGCATGGGATTGGGGGACAAAAAAAAAAAAGCAGTGTTGAATATGCCTGGCACCCATCAGAAGTGAAATTCAGGATAATTTTAAATAACTTGGTCCATTCCTGGATTTACTAAACTACTGTTTAGGTAGTTAGGTTTAGGTTTCTGTGAAGTAATACATACTATATTCTGTGTCTGTATGATTAAACTTTTATTGGTCTGAGGTTCAAGCTTATTGCATAATATCATTTATTTGATGCTACAACATACTCATTTCAAAAAGACACACATGCACATGCCACGCATTTCCCTCCCAGAAAGTGATTCTCAGGAATTTTGATATATGAAAAAATAGAGACGATTTAGAATATATCACACCCAAAAAGAGACAGAATTGCCAAATCAGTCCTACAACTAAATTGCATATTTGCACATCAGTTGAATCCATTAGCAGAGAATGAGGAGGCTAGGAGGGGAAAAAAAGCGTGTAGGTGGTCTTACTTTGTTTTCTGAAATCTGTTTGGCAAGCATCTCTTTTGGGGCCTGCAGGAGCATACGCAGACGGATCTCACACTGCTCCATGAGATGCTCCATTTCTTGCCTCTGCTCATCCCACTGCATGCTGTCTGTCAGCATGTACTTCAGCTGCTGCTGCCGCACCTCCACACCATGCTGGGTATTGTCCCACTGGTTCTTCACCTTTTCCACTGTGGAAGACAATACAGAATATGAAAAGCTCAAGGTAAATAAACAAGTAGCCACAACTACCACTTAATTCTTGAGAAAAGAGGCAATAATAGAATTCATTCTCAAATACAGTGGTTTCCATATTCAGTATTTTAGTTCCCCATGTAGTTTACACATTCACACAAGCAAATGAAAATTCAGGTGTTTGGGCCACCTCTCGTTTAAGTGAATCAGCATACAGGTAACAACTATTATTTCTGGAATATTTCAAAGGCATTATTTTACTTTTTAAGTACACACAAGTGGGAAGCAAATCTGCCACAGCTGCATGACAGAGATATGCCAGCAGCAGGACTCCAAGGGGTCAAATTTTAGGGTGATGGCTATACCAGCAAGTCATCCTTGTGCATCTGCGACTTAAGCCAGTACAAATAAACAAATAAATACTGTTTAGATCTGGATAGCTTATATAAGGTGAACTAAGCTTCCCAGAACACTGTGTGTTGAATGCCGCCTAGCAGCACCTATACTACAATTTTGGCTGAGGTAGAAACACCTAGTAGGTAACAACCTACTTTGGCACTTTCATTCCACCACTGGTTTCTACAGATGTATGTAGATTACACAGCAGAACAGAGAAGTTATTGATTACACCCTATTTCCTTCAAGTATCCCATTCCTCTCTCAATAAACAGAGTTACATTAAATGATCAATAAAGAGGCTTTAACCTTTAATAAACAAAGGGTGAAAAAGACCACATGGCAAGAGCCTAGGACAGAAAGTAGTATGTCAGGGAAGCAGTAAGTCTGCCTTCAGAAAGAAATGAGTAGCATCATACTTTCTGCTTAACACTTACAGACCATTAAAAAAAAGCATATTACTTGAAAGTCTACAGGGGTTGAAACAGGTTTCCCTATTACCTGTCATGACAGTTATTAGTAACATGTTATATCACTAGAACTAAAGAGTAAAAAAGCAAATGTAAAAAAGCAAACAAAACAAAAATAACTAAGCTCAATTTCTTGAGTATACCTGTACCCTGAGCAGCAACAGGTGGGCAGTATATAAACATGTAATTTTATTAGAAAACTAACACACTTGATACTCAGATCACTTCAATCTTCCATAAAGTAAAAATGCCAAAGGTAGCGCTTAAGCTAAAAACACTTAAGTGAATTACCCTTTGCAATTTTCTTTTTAACCTTTCACAAGTATACAATGGCATTATGCTTGATCTGCTTGGGAAGATCTCTTAACTTTAATACATTGAACAATATTCTGTTTAGTTTCACAAAGCTCTCAAAGGCTGTGGCAGCAAAGCCCATTTGTCAAAATAACTGTATTACCAGTGGACAAACCCAATAATCTGTGCAATGTAGATTCATCGATTTCAACCCACAGGCAACTTTTGGATTAATTTTCAGGCATGACATAGGTCATGCTGAATAAGAACTTAGAAGAAAGCCTCAGTACCCCAATAGAAAATAATAGTATGGGTTTTTATTAAAGATGTTACTATATTGGATAAAGATTATGTTCAAAGGAAACCATCAGCTGCCGGGAGAGATCAGTGGTTTCACCAAAACAGCAAAGCAAAAACAGCCGGAGTGATGCTGGCTAATGAGCTGCAGGGAAAAACCTCTTAAATGTTTAGGCTCTCCCCACAAAACTAGAAGGAAAAAAAAAAATTTCTGAGAAACAGCCGCCTACAATAGCAACTTGGTTGAAATGGATAGATATTTGATGTATACATAGAATCACAGAATCTTTGGGTTGGAAGGGACCTTTCAAGGCCATCTAGTCCAACCCCCCTGCAATGAGCAGGGACAGCTTCAATTAGACGAGGTTGCTCAGAGCCCCATTCAACCTGACCTGGAATGTTTCCAGGGATGGGGCATCTACCACCTCTCTGGGCAACCTGTGCCAGTGTTTTACCTGTTTCGGTGTTTCTAATATTTTAGAAGGAATATTTCTTGATATATTTTTCCCTGTTAATGGCCAGGTTAACCTTACTCTCTGCACTGTTGAAATATTTCCCCTCTCAGTTTCCACCACAACAGGACAGAAAAACAGCAAAATTCTTAGTAGCTTTAGCGTTCAGTGGGTTCAATAGTTATGTTCCTAGAAAAAGTTGTCAGAGGCACCAGTCTGGTATCAAAGGCAGAAAGATTGGGAAGAACTCCTAATGAGACTGTGTTTTTAATTGCTAATGTCCATTCAGTAATTGGGAGGAAAGTTCCAAACAAGGAAGACTTTCTCTATTTCTGTGCTCCTAGCTATTTGAGTAATTAGTCTTCATCTAACAACATACAGCAGGCTCACAGGAGTTTGTAGGACATCGGTATATTCTCCTCAGTGTTTAAACAACAAGGTGAATAAAGCAGTCCTGAGCTTCACTTTTCTTCAAAGAGCAAACTTTTCTTTACAAATATCAGTAGCAACAAAACCTTCAGTTTTTTTGTCTTTCATGACAGGTAGCAAAATCTTCACACACACCTAGGTTATCTACTGAAAACTTCATCCATGGCAGCATACACAGCTTCTCTGTTCCCACCTTGGATGAGCATGACTATAGGGTTACTGAAATTGTCAACATGCAATTCCCTTTATTCCTTGTTCACCTTTTTTGAAGAATCAAGAACATTTTCTCTCCTTGTTGACTGACTGCCACGGACTACATAGTTACTATCCTCCCCCAAGTTTCTACCTGACCCCTAGTTCTGAGTGGCTGCAAAACTCGGGCCCTGCAAGTTGTTTCAGCTTCTTCGGATCTTACTCCCCTACCAATCCATAGCTCCCGTGAATCTTAGTGGATGCCATCTCATCAGACCCTTTAACATTTCTGTGGGCTTTTCTATCAGAAAGTCTTAAGGACACCAACGAAATTCAGGTAGATGTAGAAAAGGAAAACTACATTGGAGAGAAGAACACAGGGAAATATATCTGTCTGTTTTTACTTCTAAACTGTGGTATTTCCTGCTGCATTAATTTTCTAATCTTAGCAAATAACAAAGCTTAAGAGTTCAAAGAACACACTGTCCCTTAATTTGTAATTGTGTCAGTTGTACATTTTCTTTCCTTAAGGGCCAGTAAAATAAATTTTCAAAGTGGGTGGGGACCTTTAAACTGGTAACTCAATTTTCAAGTACATATCAGTGACTTAAAAGCTCTGCTCACTCTGTCAACAATTTCAAAAGTACGTACACAAACTTTGTGTTCTAAGTTGATACATTCATGCTTTTCCCTAACTGTCCAGTGCATCATAGCTCAACAAAAATAAAGATACATGATTAGTTCTTTTTATCAATAAATAAAAAATCCTCATCCCTGGGTCTGTGGCTGTCAAGTAACTCAAATTCTTCATAAAATATTTTGAAATCCCAGGAAAAATATTTATCTTTGTACTTGAAAAAAAAAAGTCTTATCAAAAAAACAAGTGGCAATTCTTGTTCCAGAAATTTTCATTAGACTGTTCGAGTGAAAGCCACTTAAATGCTAAGTTTTCAGTTTGTTCAAGAAGGCAACTTCAGCTAGGCTCAAAATCAAGACTGCAAGAGAAAGATATGAAGAATTTTTTACTGCCATGGAAGCATCGTATTTGCAAATGCAGAATGGAGAAACTTACATTTTTCTGTGATGACTGTCCTAATGTCTGAACTGGAAGTTTTATTTTTCAAATTCTGAGCCAATGTAAAAACAGAATCAAGCTGAGGGTGCCGCTGGTCCAGATCTGCCTTTGTTATCTGTTGAGAATTAGGATATGATTTTTTAAGTCCAAAAAGCAGAATTTAGTTAACATCAACTCTACTTTGTAGATAAAACAAAACATATATGTGTCACCACAAGTAGATGGATGTCGTAACCCTTGAATTGTCACAGTACTACAGCACTGCTTTAAAAAGCAAAATATTTTTGAATTACAGTTACTGAAAATCCAGAGGTGAAGGTTAACCTGTACAAACCACACAGTTACCACAGTCATTGCGCAGTATTTTCCACTATCCATTTTTCACTCTCCCATAACTTATGTTCCTCTTACCAAGCTCTGATCATTGCGGGGCGGGGGCGGCGGTGCACGGCATGCACGGGATGGAGAAGGAAAAGACCAGGGAGGAAAAATCAGACTATATATTGTATTAAAAATTTAGTTATTTCACTATGGCAATGTACCAGAAGATGATATTACAAATGTTATACAGTTAAAAGAAAGTGTTTCTAAAGTTACTGTACATCATCTTATTCTTTCAAATTCCAGATTATGTTAGACACCCACAGAAACAGTTTAGCACTTTAGTTTGCAGCTTTTAATCTACAGTTACTCATGTGAATTGATACCAAGTCAAATAAAATGAACATTAATGGTAGCATACATCTCACAAGTACTGCCCTTAGTCATAGTTCAGCATAGCATGAGCTATCAACAGAAACAAACATTTATATCATATGTATTTGTTACGACTTTTAATTATTTTTGCATGTCTCTGGATACCAGTTTAGTCTAACTACAACACAACAAAACTCATCAGAAACCACTAGAGAGTGGATCATAAAGGTCACCCTCCAAGCAAATACGAAGCTGCTCCAAAGTTTTCAGCATAAGCTATCTAATACATTCCCCAAAAGTTGTCATTTTCAGGAGATATTCTCTACATGCTTTGTTTAAAACAAAAAAAAATATCAGCACCTAGATCACATATAGCTCACACAGGGACACTGGAATTAGTAGGAAACAGTAGAGGGGAGAGGAGTGTAATAAAGACAGCATTTAAAATGTAATTTTCAAGTTATGCATTTACTGCAGTTTCTTTTTTCCCCTTTTTTTTTTAAACACACATGTAATTTCTTTAGTGTATGTACAAGCTATTAAAGTATGAGCCAGTTCACCAATCTACTAGCCTTGACAAAAATACATACTTTCATTCGTGCAATAGTCCGATTGATTTCTTCAGTATTTCCCACGGTGACGATGTTTGACTTGAGCATCTGGTCAATCAATACCAACCAGTCAGCCAACTCAGTTGTAGTTTTATCCAGATCAGCAGGTGCAGAAAGTTCCAAAGCCTGCTGAGTCTGAACAGGAATTTCCAATGAAGAAGATGCTAGCACCACCTTTTGGACATCTGAAACAGATTTTGGAGTTTTTGTTAAAGAAAAGAAGTCATAGCCACATGTGCAGTTGTGGGAATTACAGGGTTTTTCTGTCATTGTTATAAATATGCAACATCATCTACTGAGAAAGCACAGCAAAATTTGCATTTGACTAAGAAACCAAGTAATCAGAAATTCCTTTTGCCTTTTTCTTTTTAAGGGCTATTATTTCATTGCATGCCAAAGACTCACCCAAATGATTCAGCCTAAATACAAAACAAAGCAAAGGCAAAATGACATTAAATCTAATGGAGTGAAGATAAACTCTCTTTGACACAAAAGGGAATTGACCCTTATTAAGCATTAAAATTAATCCTTTTGTTTAAGATAAACATCTAAAATTGTCTTCCTCACTTTTGTATTATGTGGCAGAAAGGTTTTCCCCACTCTTGGCTCGGCATTCACATAAGCACAAGTAAGTCAAGCTACTGCAATAGTTGCTTCATGGACTTGGCAATATATAACTGTCCTAAGAAGGGACAGATGCCCACTAGTTCAGCCTCATCCCTTCTGTCTTTTTAACCTGACACTACAAAGAAGTGAGGAATGAGCTGAACAGTAAGATTCACCCCAGAAGCTCTGTTTGGTTGTGTAGTTCCAAGAAAACACTAAGTTAAATCGAGCTGGAGTATGAATATTACACACTTGCCTCAAGCAATGAAATGCAGGAGTTTTACTTAACAAACACCTTGTATGAAAGGAAAACAAACTGAATCAAGGTTTTGAAAGGTTTAAACAAAAGCTGATTTTCTTCCTTTAAATTTTATTTACTGATGTGAAATTGAAAAAAAAAAAGATTTAATTTACAGAAGTTCAAGCTCCAAACTCTTTCTGGCAAGGGCCACCTTTTTTACCTAGTTTTCTAAAAAGGAGACTTGGGCATCTTGTTTACACTCTGTATCTGCTGATCTGCCTCCAACAACTTGAAAAGATGGGCAGTGTCAGAGTCTGATACAAGAATATATCATATATAGACAGCTTCCCCTACAAGATTCAGGAAGATAAGTATCTAGCAGATGAGAAGGACCTATCTGTGTGTCTGCTGAGCTGAAATATGCAGAATGGACTTTATTTATAGGACTGCAGAGAATCTGCATGCAGGAGATACTTTACAAATAATTAAATCTTCTAATGGATCTTAATTAAAAAAAGGCGTGACCACAAGGCACAAATTCACAAGAAACCAGGCTGTCACAAACTTAGCTATTTTGGTTTTTATTCAGTACCTAGTATACTGGCTCCTGATGAGGAGACCTTAGCTTTACTGAAACATTCCTCCTTCAAAACTCTCAGGAGAACCCCAAAGGACTCTCCCAATCCTGAACAGCAGAGTGACTTTCTCCCTAACCAAATGTTCCACCTCTCTCCCATAGTAATGTGAAGGTAATACCAAGTACAGGGATGGACAAAATTTCTTATTTCCACTTGTCTAAATTCATAGGTAAGGTTTTCCTTTTTGGATTATTTTTAAACACAAACAGGATTAAACTCAATAGAATTAAGCACAACAGAACCATTGATCACTCACCAGAAGGCTTTGTTTGTGTAACAAGATGAGACTGCCCAAGAAATGCCTCCAGTTCTCTCACTCTGTCAGGCACTTCTCTGAACACCTACAGCCCAGCAGAGAGGAGTAAAAACAGTAAGACAACCTATATTAACAGCAAAAAAGTAATCACTTATTAGAAGACAAAATATTCTACACCATGCTTGCTACAATGGCATGCCTCAGATATATTTCAATGAATTTTTTCAAGGTATCATTTAAAAACAATAAAAATGCCAAGAGGTACTCAGAGTGTTATTTCAATACATTCCAGTATCTTACCTAAATCTTGGAGAGAAATAAATGAACTGTTGTAGACAGGTTGCTTACATGTTTTTTACTGACTAAGCATCAACACTATGACTCACTATTTGAGTAACATTTTGAAGTAAAGATGACACAAAGCATGATTTGTGGTCATCAGTGACAGGAAAGTAGAGAAATAGGGAATTAATTTAAAAAAATAATGTTAACGCTGAACTCTACTATAATGAAGACAAATTTGCCTACTTTGCTTTTTAAAAGTTTTTAAAAGGCATGGAAGTCACATGGAAATGTAATATACAAAGAGGAGGAGAAATCCCTGTTTTCATGGCCAAGTAGGTAAAAACAGAGTTCACGGAAAGAAAAAAATATCAAAAGCCCCTCAAAAAACTTAGCTCCTGATCCATAATATAATCCCAAATAATTCTATTCCTTTTGTATTTGCAACTCCAAGCTTTGCTTGAAAAAAAACTGGTTGGAGTAAAACCAGGAAGTTCCTCTCTTCTCATATACTTACCAATGAGATTGAACACTACAATTTCTAATTTACAGCAGTTACACTCAAGAAGAATACCAGACACACTTGGTAAGAGTTTCTCACTAAGCTTTACCACAGCTTCATTTGTTTTCCTCTTAATTGCTGCAAACATCCGACTTTCCTATACAACAAAGACTTACTGTGACTCTCCCAATTTCAAATTAATATGTTAGTGTTTGTGTCAAATAATTGAAATATTTTTGATCCAGCTATTTAAAACAAAGCCAATACAAAAGAGAAATCAACAAAAACCCTAAGCTAAACTAACTCATTCTGATGAAAAAATGTCCACCAGTGTTTTCACGTAGAGATGGTTTAGGGCACATCTCCTGAACATTGCCTGCAGGGCTTCCAAGTACATATCACAGATATATGGAAAAGAAAACAACCATTCCGAGTACATCACCATATTTTCAACTTCAGGTACCCAATCCTGAAGAAATGCACACCTTATTCCACCTCACATTGAGGGACTGAAGGCAATCAGAAAGTTTGTCTTTTTCCTGAAGATCAACATTTTTATCCAAAAGCACTTCAGGTTCAGTTCTGTTCAACCATTCCAGTTTGTCTCTCTGTACGTCCATCTCTTCACTTAAGACCTAAAAGGGACAGAAAAGTTTTTGACTGAAGTAAAATGCATACATGTTTAAGTAAATGGGCGAGGGGGGAGCCTTCCTTCAACTCCAGTATTTAGAAATTTCCCTGGAAATATTTAATAGAAAAGCTTCTATTTTGGTTTCTATGCTCTATCTAGAAATTATTAAAACATTTATTCAAGTATCAACACTTATTGCTAACTCACAGAATCACAGAATCATTAAGGTT
>NW_010549421.1:0-1145 GCF_000687285.1 Phaethon lepturus | reverse complement strand
TGCCGAAGCCACCGACCCGACACAGGGTACCAGCGCCGGCGCCCGAGCCCTGGGAGAATCATCAGCAAAGCAGCAGCCCACACACGTACAACCCCAGCACGATGCAAATCCCAAAATCTCTCAAATCAAAGGACACGTCAGAATGTTGAGCCCCGTCCTGCCAGCACCGACGGGTGGCATTTGCTGCCACTGAACTCAAGCCCTGGGGACCCGACGCTCCCCCAGAGGCTTTGGGAGACCACGGCCCTTTGCAGACGTGACCAGCGACTCGGTGCACAGGAGCCAGCGGCGTTTCCCTTTCCAGGGGAGCCTGCTTTGGGGAAGGAATGAGGAATATGCAGCCGAGCTGTCCTCGTGAGCCTGCATGCACGGACACGTCCATCTGTCCTGCTCACCCTCTCCTCTTCCCCTCCTTCCCCAGTAATTTTTCAACCCAGTTCGTCTAACCACGGCAGAGGGGCACGGGACTCAAAAACACGTTGATCGTGTCTTTTGCAGAGACAAAGCAGAGGCGGCACTTTCTCCGCACACAAGGAAGGCTGCCAGCTGAGCACAAGCCTTATGAGACACCGGAGAACTCACCTTGCCATCCCAAACGCATGACAGAGCCAAGCTGCCATGCTCCTGCTGCCCTCGAGCTGCATCAGCTCAGCCGTACCTCCCCCCTCCCTTCAGCACGAAGAGGCTCCTACACCAAAACCCTCTGCTTTCTCCCCCCAAATCCCACGGTGTCGGCGTCTCTGCCGGGATGGGAACGCAGCCCAGCAAGGCACCCGCAGGGGATGGGCTCCTCCTCAAGGTGCCGACCCTCCACCCTTGGGGCAAGGGAGGGGAAGGGGCAGAAGCGGGGGAAACGCTCAACACGGACCCGTATTTTTGTCTAAATGTCTCTTTTCTTTTCGTTTTCACCAGGAAACATCCTAAAACCACTTGAGCCCCAACCCAAGCACGGGCGAGGCAGTTCTCTGCCAGGTCGTGGGAAAACGACAGCTAAAGTAGCAACAAACCCCAGTCCAGGTTTGAAAGAAAGGTCCAAGAAGATCCCGACAGTTTGCAGAAAGGGGCGTGTTTGCAGTCTCCATGGCTTTATACCTTTTCTTGTGGTCTTTTTTTTTTGAAATATTGTCTCTCAAAGCTTCCAGCCC
>NW_010549420.1:0-1193 GCF_000687285.1 Phaethon lepturus | reverse complement strand
GGGGGGGGGTACACGGTGTGCCCTAGGGACCCCCCGCCCCGGATGGAAGGCACCCCATACAGCCCAGGGACCCCACACCCAAGATAGTGGGCACCCCAGGGAACCCCCACCCCAGCTGGCCGGCACCCCAGGGACCCCCTGCCTTCACAGACAAGCACCCTGTGCTTCCTAGGAACCACACACACACACAGGCTGGCAGACACACCATGCACCGCAGTGACCCCCCAAGATCAGCTAGCAGGCACCCCAGGGAACCCCTGCCCTGTCTGGAAAGCATCCCAAAGATGCCCCACTCATGCTGGCGGGCACCCCATGCACCCCAGAGACCCCCTGCCCTGGCTGAAGGCATCCCAGGGACCCCACACCCAAACTGGCAAGCACCCCAGGGACCCATGCCCTGGCTGGCAGGCACCCTGTTCTCCCCATGCACGCTCTGCCCTGACTGGAAAGCACCGCAAGGAGCCACCACCCAGGCTGGAAGGTGCCTCATGTACCCCAGGGACCCCCTGCCCCAGCTGGTGAGCACCCCAGGATCTCCAGGGACACCCCAGCCAGGCTGGCAAGCACCCCATAAGCCCCCTGCCCTGGCTGGGAAGCATCCCAGGGACCCGCCCACCGCAGCTAGCAGGCACCCCAAGGACCCCTGCCTTCATTGGCCCCTGTGCCCCCTAGAGCCCCCGCGCCCAGGCTGGCGGGCAGCCCATGCACCCCCTACCCTGGCTGAAGACACCCCAGGGAACCTCCACCCCAGCTGGCAGGCACCCCATGCACCACCTGCCCTGACTGGAAAGCATCCCAAGGATCCCCCACCCAGGCTGCTGGGTGCCCCATGCACCCCAGGGAGCCCCTGCCCCAGGTGGTGGGCACGCCAGGAGCTCCAGGGACCCCCCACCCAGGCTGGCAGGCACCTCAGGGACCCTTGCCCTCATTGGTGAGCACCCTGTGCACCCCAGAACCCCCCTGACCTGGCTGAAAGGCACCCCAAGGACCCTCTGCCCCAGCTGGTGGACACCCCACATGCCCCAGAGACCCCGGGCCGCTCACCTTGCCGTCGGGGTCCTTCACCTCCACGTGCATGCCCAGCCCGGGGGTGGAGGGCAGGAACGACTCCGACTGCTTGTCCCATAGCTGTGTCCGGTAGTTCCCTGGGAGGCGGCGGGTCGGAGCGGGGCCCAGCACCCCCCAGCCAGCCC
>NW_010549419.1:0-1467 GCF_000687285.1 Phaethon lepturus | reverse complement strand
GACGCGGCAAACGTGGCTGGCCCAGGCGACGGGGCAAAGACGCGTCCGCAGCCCGACCCGAGAGCTGGCCCTGCCCCGTGCTGCTCTGCTGGGCCACCCCGACCCAGCAGCTGCCACAGGATTTACATAAAATAATAAATATCATCCATGTTAGGAAGGATATCGATCTGCAGATTTCACTGACATTTACAAATAAATGATGTATTGCAGTTTTCATTTTGCTTGCTGGGCTGACCCTAATGGCCTTTACATAATTTACTTTTGATTTAAAGAAGTGCTTTGACGCAGAGAACTGGAGGGAAAAAAAATAAATCAATACAATTATGAGATCAGCTTAAAAACAATGTGTTATGGCAGGAAAAAAGTCAAATCCTTTGAAGATGCTCACATTGAAGCGTGATGTCTGAAGACATTTTGGAGATCAACAGTTCCTCTACTTGCCGAGAGCTGGACGGGAGCTAAGGACACGTTACAAGTTTCAGACTGATTGAACGGTTCAGAAACGGTCACCCCTTCAGCCAGGTCCGCGCCAGCATTTTGTATTCATAGACAGACACAACTCACGTGCATCAGTCTGCAAAGGAGGAGCAGGCTCCTGTTCACTGCCATATATTTAAATATTTAGCAGCGTGGTATGCAGTGTAAATAACATCTACTCTAGCTAGTGGAAAAACAACTTCTCTGTTTTAAGAAGATAGGGTTTTGCATTAGCTAATGTAGTGCCATATGCTCATTTAAAAACCACAACGTGCAAAATAACGGTGACAGTAAGTTGAAGTAATATTCTGGTTAACAATATCCAAAAATATTTTTTTTGGCCACGGAACTGTGCACATCATACATAATTAATGAGTGTTCTTGCAATTATTATGCCCTTGCATAACGGAAATAACCACAACCTGTTTGCATTTGTGAAGCGTGGCAAAAAACAGATTTGTATTTTTTTTTTACTCCTTCTGATCAGCTATGCCACACAACTCCAGCACATTTCATCTTCTGAGAAAACCGGGGAGAAAACCGTTATTTGGAAACACAACTCACTGAGATGGCACCAGACTCATCGATATTCCGGAATAACGGCGTGTGCACCGCCTGCCCTATTTTCCCTTCGTGTCTTCGGAAAGCTAATAGCATCGAAGGGGGAAGGGACAAACAGACGTAACTGCGAGCGACGCCACGGCTGCACGCGCTGATTCGGAGCGGCAGGCTGGCTGCAAGCTGCAGGCGCTTCGCTTTGCGCTTTTTGCATTGTTTAGCAAATTCAAGGCCTGACAGAGGAAAAAAACATCTAAGTCTGGATCCATGGATGGGAAACCAAGGATCCCGCAGTGCTGAAGTTAACAGAAAACTTGCTTTTGCCATCAGTGGGCACAAGATGGAGTCTTAGAAAGTGCTGAAGCGTACAGGGACGGTGACCGTGCGAATCGTCAGACGCGCCCCGTGCCCCCGGCGCTGCTGCGGCGCCCG
>NW_010549418.1:0-12797 GCF_000687285.1 Phaethon lepturus | reverse complement strand
ATTTAGTTTTAGTTCTCATTACCCTACTCTGTGGGCACCTGGCATCCAGCCAGTCAACCACCACAGTACTGTGGCCAAGGGGAGTGGGACAGCCTGCATCCCTGCAGCTAAACACCTCTGAGGTTCCTCCTGGGAATGGCTCTGGGAAAGCTCTGCTTCTTGAACTGTGCCCAGGAACTATTTGGGAAATCGTTAGCTGGCAAAGGAGAAGTATGCCAAGAACCATTCCAGCAGTTTCTTAGTACCTGTAATTGTGTTCCTGTGTCTGGGAAAGGTTGTGGGCTTTAGCTGAGCTGACTAGCATAGGCACAGCCTACTTTCTTAGCAATGGTGCAGCTTCCTAGGAGCTGGTAAGTAGAGAAAGGAGGTGTGCTTTTGCTCATTTGTTTTACCTGCATCTCAAATACAAAGTAGACCATGGATATGTTTGTTTAAGCTTTTGCAAACACTGTCTTTCAGGGGCTGTTTTCTAAGAATGTGATTCACTTCTGATTCAAAAGCAATGTAGCCATACTTACTGAGCCAGTGGATGCAAGCAAATAAGTTCTGTTTATTAGGAGGAATGTCTTTAAATCATGGAGATTTTGAGGTAAAGAGCCTTACTGAAATGTAGTGAGTTGATGCTCACAGCAAAACTTTGGTCCCTCTGAAGCTGTTTTAACTCCAATGGAAGTGGGTTTTGGCCCTGCTGCTACTTACTGTAATTAAACCTCTAATCTTCTAATGAAAGAGATTAAAAACAAAGGCTTTTATGTAAAGATTTTTTTTTTTTTGGTATCTGTAGTTTCCTGCTGCGAGGGTTCTGCAATTTAATTTAAGCATGAACTACCTCAACCCTTTCTGAAATAGCAGCTTGACTGCAGTTTAGCTCTGGGATCCCTGCAGACAAGGCTCCCAGGAGAAAAGGCCTGAAATATCTTGAAGAAAAATTAAAAGCTTCAGTAATGTTCCATTAAACCTTGCTGCTTTCAAAATAAATGGACACTTCATTGCTATATTTTACCTGTACACATCCATTTGGCGTCTCATGTTTTTAAATTACTTTGCCCCCATATTGCAGTCAAACCTTAAGATATTACAGGAAAGACGGATTAAGGAGAAATACATATAATGACTGGTAAGATTAGTAACGATAAGCAGAATGACTCAAGCTCAAATTTTAATTTCATGTGAGGCTTGATGTGGTTTCAGGATGTTGTTGTTGTTGTTGCTTCATAGTATCAATTTATTAAAATAATTAGATGTGGCCTGGAAAGTAAAGCCATCCCACCTATATCTTTTAGAGATGGTCAGATTAAAGTGTGTGGGTTTTTTAATAAGCACAAATGGGTATGTGCTAAGTGTTTTAATGGAAACCTGAGACCACAAACCATTTTCCTGCCTGTATGTTTTATAAGCAAAACACTAAAACTTGGAATAGATTTAAAACTCAGATCTTTGGTTCTAACCTGATTCCCATTTTAAATGAGTTTAGGTGAATATATAGTTTTAACCTTAGGACTAAATCTACTACAGTAACCCTCGATTTCACCAATATTTGTGCTAATTATTAGGACTGTGGTAGCAGGTGTTGACCCTTTTAAGTAATTAATGTATCATTGTTACAGGCAGTGTGCACCTGTATAAGAAGGGGTGGAAGATCTATTCCACAAAAAGTAAGAGTATGTTGTCTTAGTATTTTTAGTAATATGGAAAATAAGCAAAACTTGGAAGTCTCACTTCAGCTGTTGCTCTGAAGCTTTGGGCTCATATGATCCTGACACTGAGAAACAGGGATGAGTGATTGAAATCACAACAGGAGTTTTGCAGGAGGTTATAACATACACCTGTATTACTGACTGTGTATGCTCCCTTACAAGGCTTACTTCTGTATGTTTGAGCCACTCAGGTAATACTCAGGAGTCATTTTTTCTTTCTCGATATACTGCGTTTAGTACAGACAGCAGTCAGTTATTTTTTCAAGTTCCAAGTGACTGATTTTGAGAAATGTGGAAGGCAATATAATTTCTGAAAGCATTGAGGCCCTGTGACTACTTTCATTTTCTTCAGAAACTATGTCAAAAATCTTACCTAGTATTCCATAAAGTCTTGCCCTCAGCAGGTCAGGTTTGTGTTTGTCAACCATTGGCTTGTGGTTCCAGTGGGAAAGAAAGCAGTAGTCATGGACAGGGTGGTGATCTTGGAGACTGTAAAGGTCAGTCCTGTGACAGAGTCCAATTAGCTGGGATGGCACCGTGCATTTGCCCGTTTTTCATGGGGAGTCAGTGCAGAGATTGGAGCCATGCTGTGATATGCTCATGGTGGCCTCAGCTGGTGGGCAGTTGCACTTGTATCAGATGGAGGTTTCTCAGGAACGTGCTGTTTCTTTCCCTGCTTGCACATTGCAGTAATCCAGCACAGGAATCAAATATGTGGGTATTCACACCAGTCACACTGCTCCTAAACCTGACCAGCAAAGAAGTCCAGTCAGCCCACAAGTGGGAAAGAGTGGCATGTTTGGATATCCAGTTACAAATGGACTTGAAAAGCTTTCAGGAGAAGCCCCTAATAGAAAGGGGCATTGTGCAGAAGGTAGTTGGAACCAGGTGTTTTCCACTTTGCAGATATTTCATTTACTGGTCCAGCTGCTGACCCCTGCTAGGCACTGAGGAACCTGAGAGATGGCTCTGCTTGTGTGTGATAAGAAAGCTGCTATCCACAGGTGGGTATGGACACTCAGTGATAAGAGAACAAAGTATTTTTGCTCTTTAAGAAGAATCTGCCCCCCAAATAAGTGATGAAAGTTCAGAGATGAATAACTCATTTGATAAAATCTTCATAGCTATAGCTGATGGACTCTGCTGGGGCTCTGTGGGTAGGTGCTGTATCTAACAGTTTATCATACTTACACTCCATTTTCTTTTCTTTTTTTAGATTTATTTAGACCAGGGATGTACAATGGACTTGTATTGACCTTTCCAAAGTCAGTGTTTCATTCAGCCTTTCATTTTGCCATGTTTTTCTTTTGTCCTAAAACTAAACCAAAATGTCGGAAGTGGAAATATTTATGAGAGCCATTTAGAAATATAGAAGAATTCATCTCAAATGAGTTGTGATTGAATAGTCTTCACAATTGTTGCAGCAGGGAAACTTAATACAGAGTTGCCATGGAGACCGGTTCTTTGGCCACTGGTCTAACACATTAAAGCCTTTTAGTTCAGCAATATGCTATTTGCAGATGATGCCATACATGATATTAACAAGTGGTTTGCCTCCATTAAGAGGAAAATATCTCTAAAATTACAGCACTTCTCTTTAAAGCCAAACTCCTTGAAGTTATTTGAATAGTAAGTGACCTGCATGATATCAGTTCATGAAAATATTGTGTTCATATAGGAGCGAAACATGTTTATTACATCAGAACGTAGCCAGACATCCCAGGCAGTGCTATTGAAATGTAAGCAAGTTTGAATGGAGGCAGGCAAGGTGGAAATGTGGCAAACCCACCTTCTTCCAGGTGAACTCTTTGCTCCGTTCTAGGCTGATCTGACCTTTTTTCCCATTAGCCTTTTTCGAAGTAATTCTTCTTGTGAGTGCAGAGTGCTTTGGCTACCAGGCTTGCACTGTACCATGAAGAGACCAGTTCCTTTCCCCAAAACAATTTATATTTACCACTCTTTAATGAAATCTCATTTTTATAAATGGCGTGCTGTATTTCTATCATGTGACCATGGCACACAGTTCTGTAGAGTACATTTAATGGAATAAATGGAAGCACACTAAAGAGAAATGCAGGAACTCAGCACTCACTTAATAGCAGTGCCTGTAATGAATTTCCTAACTAACTGGCACACTTCATAAACTGGTAACATAGACAGAGACTTAGCTATAAAGGTCCTCGATCAAGCAGTGGGCAGAAACAAAGTGAGAGGCAGAGCTGGAGCTATCAAAACCCATTCTGATCAGGCAAGAGCCTGGGGCATTCCTTGTAACGGCCTATTTGCTGACTAAGTCAATATTTCATTCCTGCAGTCCGGCTTGCCTTGAATGCTAAAATACAGAGTTCCTCAGCCCACCAGCACTGTTTCAAATAGAGCCTGAATAACATTGGGATTCCTTAATTTTTGCAGAGATTTAGCTTTCTTCAGAACAGCTGTCAGGCACAGAGGTGACCCAGAAAAGGCAGAGGCTGGATCAGGACACACTGTTGTCATGGTGTGCCATTATTTCACTGAAATCTTGTACTGGTGATTCCTGCTAGAGTGGAACAGCCTCTGCATTAGTTAGTATTTTTTTAGGAAGAAAGGTTTTGTTCTCCATGCAGGAATGAGGTCTCCAGGTGTTACTTACTGACTGTTGTGATACTTTTAGAAATGTCCTGTCGTTTCTGGCCCAGATTTTGGGTTCAAGAGTTTGGGAACGCCATGTTAGTATTGATATGAAATTTGTATATGTTCCTGTATCCACAGATCTTGCTATTGTTACAAGGACAAAATTCACAGTGCAGTAAATGATCCAGCTTTATGCTCTTGTTTGGTCAGTTAGTTTATTAAGGTGGTGTTTGGCACAAGGGGACGCTGGGTTAAGGATGTATAGAAATGACTTTGGAACTTCTCTTTGCAGAAAGACATCATGTTCCCTCTCTGGGAGTGATGTGGTTCAGCTCACCCATCTTCCCCCCCATGCAGAGTGCTCTGTACGAGGGCCCCATTTTAATTTTTATTTTCTGTGTTTGTCTGCAGTTCACTTAAAATTCATCAAAATGTATAAATAAATCAAAATGTTCCTTTCAATTTGTCCTACATTGCACTGATTAATAGAGCTGGTTGATATATTTCCAGTTTGTCAGAATACATCATTTTGCTGAAGTCAAACAAGAACAGGAGTCTGAGACTCACTGCCATGCATGACGATTAGCAAATTAGTAACATGAGACACCTACATTCAAATCTTCAGGTTTTGAGTGATGTGGGGTGTAAAATTCTGATATAAAATAGACAGATTACATCTATGGATGATTTTTCAATAAATACGAAAAATAGAATTTTTCCAGACTTTTTTTTTTTTTTACTGTGGTCTGTTTTTGAAGGAAAACAAGACTTTCAGAATCTTTAAATGTGAAAAAAAGCAGAACCGCCACCATCTACTCAGCTGTAGTAATCAGCAATAAATTCCATTGCCCTACTGATTTTTATTTTCCTAGTTGCATGAGGGTTGTCTGAAATTCCCTGAAATTTTCCTTTTTATTCCTTAATATAAATATAATTTATATCTCCAGGGATATATTCCCAGTAAGCAAAATATGCTAGTACTCTGGGCTTTAAATTAGGCCTCGAAATATGGAGAAGTGATTAATTTTTTCAGTGAGGACCTGCTCCTGAAAAAAAGTCACAGAAAAATGGTCCATTTCTGCTATTGCGAGATGCAAAGAGCAAAGAAATAAAATTTTTCCTCTGATACCATCTTTCTTACCTGAAGCCTTCAATTGTGATAAAGGCGATACACTCATTTAAATATTACTGCATTAGAGACAATGTCTTAAAAAGTGGTTATACTTCTTATTTATTAGCATCTTTTGTATGGAATATGCCTCGAAGCCTGCTGAATCAGTAGCAGTACAAAGATTTTAGTAACACGTGGAGATAAATGAAGTTTGTTGTTGTAATTTGGCATGGAGCTGGAGGGAAAAAACGCCTGGATGGTGTGTGGGCAAGGTGAGAGCGAGGAGGATGGGAAGCAATGCATTGCTGCTCCTGTGGCTGCTATGGAGGAGGACCGGCAGGCTCTGCCTCCGGTGCAGCGTCGCAAACAGCAAAGGGAACTTCTGCTTCCCAGTGTCACCCCAGCTGACAGCCGAAAAAGAGGGTGGGCTTCAAGACCAGTGATTCGGTCCGGTTGGTCTCTGTGCGGCACTTCGTGCTGCAGATGCCCGTGATGGCCGGGAGGGACGTCTCTGGTGTCTGAGTCAGAGCGCTGTAACACAAGCGCCCGGCTCACTGCGTGTTCGGGCCCGATCCTGCAAATTGCTGTGCGCTTGCTGGGCAACACTCAGCACTTCCCTCACACGGGGCATCAATGACGGTAGGGGCAAGGGCACCTCAGTAGTCCCAGGAGGTGCTGAGCAACTGGCTGGCTGGCTACCTCCGTCTTCAGGCCCGAGGGAGTATTGAGCAATTCAAACTACCGCAGGGAAGATGAAAACCTTCAGGTGGAATAGAAGAAATTGTTCAGCTGCCTAGGAAAAAAAGACAACCTTGAATGATTAAGATCTGTGTGAGAGAGATTAATAATCACATGACTGAGCATAGTATCCAAGACAATACATAATTCATGAGCTCACAGAAAAGTATGATTCACCTCTCCTTGAAAAATAATTAAGAAAGATGCCCGCTGATGCTAAGAATTTACCAAAGTCCATCATTCTGAAAGAGAATTAAAAAATGTCTGTGTTTGTATTCTACTAAAGCATTCCAAAATTCTTACAAAAAGGGGAGTGAAACATGATGTTTCAAATAACTATCAGTCTCCAACGTAATAAGCAGAAAATCAGTTTCCAAAACATCTTAACTTACATAAGCAACAAAAGAAATAATATAGCCATAAAGCAATCCACAAATCAGGCAAGAAAAATTCACCAAATTTTCATGAAATAAAGCTTACAGTTTTTGTTTTTCGAAAGAAGCTGAAGAGGTTTACTCTTTGTGTTCCTTGTACTGAATTGCTTTGCCTCTTCCCAGAAGGACAGGAAACGTGTTTCCTTATCAGGTTATAAAACAATACCGGAAAATTTGCAATTGTAATTAATGGTGGCTGAGGTCAGTAGTTCAGTAATGTGAAAAGCTAAATTCAAGAGGTGTTAGCAGCATTTTGTAATGCACTTGCCCCAAAATATTTTCATTTTCTTCTGTGCCAAAACAAATTAATCTGAGAAAAATCTCTCCCAGATTATACGCTGAATGAAACATGTAATTTGGAAGTATTAGGGATAAAACACAACGTTTTTCTTATCAGCTAAAACATTTCTTCTGTCCTGAATTTCAGTGTAATGCATCAACTACTTCAGAAAGCAGAACATACCAGTGTGATTCCAAGGTCTTTGCAAGGGCCAAGCAGAAGGGAATCGCCCACGAGTCTGAACCACCCAGTGTTGGGAGAAGGGTTTTCTTTCTCCTTTCTTTGTAGACCCTGCTTGCTGCCAATGGGATTTTTGTGGCATTTTGCACCTGGTCAGGATTGCGTTATTTCAAGGAGAGGGACAATCTGTGCACCAGTACAGGCCGTTCTCAGCCTGGGCATTTCAAGTGGCATCATGCTGGGAGTGCAGTAGTGGCCAGATGTAGGATGATGTTCTGAGAGGTGCCTTTAAAGGCAACTGAGGTATGTATATAAAGCTGATAAAATGTGTGTGGGATGTTGTCCTTCCACGGGCAGCAAAACATCTCCCTACAGCCCTGGAGGCATGCTTATTAAATGGCAAAAAAGCTTTCAGGTAATTAGCTCTCTTCTCACCAGTTAGCAGCGTAGGGGACGTGTGATTAAATGCAGTGTGATCTGTGGGTAAGGGAGAGAAACATTTCACCTGCGTGAGATTAAAATTTCCCAGGGATTTTTTTTTTTCTCATATTTGTCTAATAAGCTTGTTTGTATGAGCTTGTGTATGCGTGTTACCATTATTTCACAGTAATAGTGGAGACTTGGTTATAGCACTCACCCAATTTATTTTATCTAGTAGCAGCTTAAATAACTGCTGCATTATGAAACAACAGATAATAGTCCCCTTATTAATATCATGCAGATGAGATACTTAGGTGCATATAGGTAATACTCACAGAGGAATTGTATATATGCTAAAAAGCATGTGCTTTTGCTTCGAATTGATGTTTAATTAGAGACACCAAACATGCAATGTTTGCCTTGCTATGCATTGTTGTCAAGAAAGAAAAGGTTACTAAATATTCACACATGCTCTAGCCTACCTGTGTGAATACACAGAGGTCAAGACCGTTGTCTTAACAAAAGAGCATATCTCTCGTGGAGAGCAAAGACCAGCTCTAGTAATGTTGTATTTCCCCCGTTAGTGGTAATTACTTTGCTTTGTCCGCTTTGCATTGGTTTTTCTGAATTTAACTAGATGAAAGCCCTCAGTCAGTAATGATAGCCAGCTTTCCTTTGGCTCTCTGCCAGCAACCTATAATTGAAGTGTTTTCTTGAGAGAGGACCACTGTATAGTACCTATTGTGCATTATGTCCTTGGAACTTGACTGCAGTAATTGAAAAAAATCTCCAATTTATACCTCTTTCTGTAGCTAGTAACCTCATGGGACTGCTGCAAGTGAATTTTATAACTATGTCATGGGAGTGTAAAAATGGACATCATAAAATATCTTATAGTGAATTAAGCTAACTAGAATGAAGGGACTGGTTCCAGAATAGAAGTTCGCACATGGAATTATCATGAGTGCCTACTGACCTTTAAGCACACACCCAACATTAGTCTTTTAAGTTTTTTGGCATAGATAAGACCTAAAAGTTCAAGTCTTGTTTGCTGTGTAAGTTGATACTGCTGAGCAAAAGGATTTCGTATTGGCTTCAGTCAGAGACCTTGGAAAAGCTGCTATATATGCTCAGCTCCATCAGGCAGATGGAGTGGCTTTTTGGTTACTAAGAGCCGAACCAGAAGAAACCATCATCCAAAGCCTGGGCCATCATGCTAAAGCTGGAAAGATTACCATGGCTGACAGTTGTGGTATGTGGGGTTTTGATGACTGCTGTCTTCTGCCAAAATGAGGTATACCTGGAAGTCAAGGACCAACCAGCAGAAAGCATTATTATTTGTTCTTGGGTAGAAGAGACACAGTACCTGGTTCAGGTACCTGGGTTATGAAAAAAGAAAAGTGTAAAGACTATGAATAAGAAAGTTCTCTTTTGCATTAATTCCTACCAATCTTATTGTTGGTATTTTTTATTTTGGATATATGAAACAATACTGTTGTATAGTTTAAGGGTAAATTGATGGGTTTACACTGCTTGTGCCAAAGAAATACCTGCGTTATTTATAACAGAAATCAAGTTAGGATCCCTACTTAGAAATTTTTCAGCAAGGCTGGACATTCACTAAATTGCTGAGATCAAGGGCCAAAAATATCTGTAGGATATTGCTCCACACTTGGTATGCCTCAGTGGAGATGCAGCTATAATTAACTGCTACTGAAACAGAAACTAAGTAAGTATTCATGACTCAGTTATTTTCCTGATGAAAGCTAGGAAATTTGATGGAGACTCTCTGTTTAAAATCTTAAACCTCTCTTTTTGTTTCTTATTTAAACAAGCAAATTTACCAAGTTACAGGATGTGTGCTTTAAAGCTGCGTACTTTGTTTTTGTGTTGAGCCAGACGTCTATGGTAAAACAGGTTAAACACCTTGTTCCTCATGGCTTTCCGATCATCTTCATATCAAAGGTGCTTGCAGAAGTGCAAAGTCAGACTATGTTTCAGGAGCTGGAAGGAAACAGAAATTACTTTTTCAATGGGAAGAAGTATTTGGAAACTTTCTATACATTTTCTGAAGTGAGCAAGAGTTTTGAAAGAAGCACATTTTCGTAAAATTCTTGGACGAAAATCTGGCTGAATTTAGATTAACGAAGTCCAGCTTTTTACATGGAATTTAAACACTGTTCCTTGCAATATTGTTATTGAAAGGAACCTCAGTATACTGATGATCTACATAAAATTTATATGCTTTTTTGGGGGGGAATTTCTTTGTATATACATGAAACTCTGCTGTGAATACTGTACTTGTCTTAATTTGCTTTAGTTTCTTTATTGTTGTGTTGCATTAAAATTCCAAGTGATGGTGACATGTGAATGATGTTATACTCTGAGGATCTTTTATTCACATGGAAGCTGCTTTAACAGAGAAATGATTATTCTCTTGAGTAAATCAGGATTTCAAGTGTCATTGTGCTGGAAAAGTCTATTTATATATAGGATCTGCCAACACCCCATTTCTTTCCAGCAGCCATGCCAAATAATCATAAATGATGGCAGAACTCTTCAGTTTGTTAAAAAAAAAAAGAAAAAGTGTCAGAGAAATTAATTTAAGACCTGTATAATTAATATCTCTTGTACAATCCTCAGTAGGATGTTGTGCATTCCAGATTACATGGTGATCTAAGGATTGCTGGGGCCAATAGTCTGGTTCCTTTGCCCAGAGGAAAAATAGATCCACGAAACAAGAAACTTGGAAGCAAAGCTGGAGAAGAAAGACATTTTGGAGTATGTTTTTAAAAAAACCCAAACACTAAAAACTTCATTTGTTTATACAACTGAGAGTACATTATGAACTTATTTCTTCCATGTACCAGAACATATGGTAGATAACTTTCATGGACAGCTAGAATCCTTGGACGTATGAGGCCTCTAAGATCAGCAAATTTAGTTTTACAGTGGAGGCTTTTCCTCGAGATCCTCCCCTTTGCCAGTTACAGACTCTGCAAGGCCAGCCTGTTCTATACACCCCAAGCAGAGCAGCTCACTCTCTTAACTTCTAATGCTCTGCCCAAATCGCACGGCCGGCTGCTGCCAGGCATGATCAGGTCTGAAATAACTGCTCCGCAGGCAGGGGTGGGGGACTCCTGGTTGATTCTCTAGACTTCTTTAAGCATGGCTATTCATTTTCTCATCTTCTCACCAAGGTGATCTCCCCTTTATTATTACTGGTACAATGGGAGAGAATTTCCCATTTTCTCCCTCAACTGTAGATGAGTGTAGAGATCTCTCCCACCTTTTGGAAGACTGCAGGATGGTGCCTTTCCCCTTGGCTGAGCTAATGCAATACAAACCAGAGTGAAATATTTTGAAGTCCAACATGTGTTTCCACGTGTAGATGCAGTTTCTGAATCTAAAACAGGGGCAGGGCAGAGATCTTCACTGAACGTACGATTCCTCTTTGCCCCTTTTTTCAAGTCCATTCACCAGTGTATAATCTCATCAGTGTCTTTTTTTTTATCATTATTGTTATTTAGTATCTTAACCAGCTGCTTATAGATTTCTGTTATGGTTATCAATTTTAGACTTCTATATTATAGTAACATCGTTGAAGGCCATTTCAGACAGCTTTTGTGTGACCTTTTTCTCAGCTAATAACTGTACCTGGGCCCATTGCTTATCCAATTTTCTTTCCTGTGTTTGTTTTATAGTTCATTTAACTGTTTTTTTTTTTTTTCTATTGTCCACAATCAGATGCACTTTTGAATGCTTAAATAGGTTTTGCCTTCAGAGAAAAAAAAAAATCTAAATAATTTCCTGGCAATCAGACACCAGTACAGAGGTTTCTTTAACCCAGAGATATTAATGATATATGAGTTAAAGTAAACAAGTTTGGAAGTCCAAGATTCCCTCTGGAGATTACTATTTCAAAATTTTTCTAACTCCATATCACTGATCCAATGGAATTTGGAATTGAAGTTTCTAAGTTCCTTAATTGTAATTCAAATGAAAGTGGTGCAGGAATGAGATAACATTTGCAAAATGTAATTTTGATCCAATTCCAAGGAGAACATCTTGTTTTGCTACAGATGTGCTTTATACTAATTGATTATTGCTTTAGCAGAAAAGCTATTTAGAAGTGTTCCAAGATAGAAAACTGACACTGCAACAGAAATTGTATGGCATCTAGCTATACTGTGTTTTCTTTTTGTTCATCTTGCTGAAATTAAATATGGCCAGGAGGAGTGATACAGCTTCAGTGAATCTCATGCTAATGCCTTCCCAGAAAATGTTTTCTTTTCTCCCTAAATTATTGATTGAGCTATTAGAGGTCTGAAATAAAACTTTAATTAGTTGTTAGAGGCTTCACAAAGTATGACCTGCTGGAACGTATGAATGGAGTTGAAAGAGAGCCATCTGACTACAGGAATTGCAGCCAGCAGAACAAGACTCTTACATTGGCAGAAGCTTAACATCTGTTGCAGATTTCTGGTGTTCTCTGGGCAAAGTGATTTTTAGCTGAAAGTTGACTGACGGTTTTTAGTTGACTGCTTTATGAAGTATAACAAGATATATAAAATGCTGTCTTGAAGCATGTGTACTGTCATTTTGAACTGATAACTTCACATTGGAATGTCCTTGCCTGTCCACAAGCTAAAATTCATCAGTGTAAGGGCATGTATCATGTAAAACAGTGCTCATTGTTGTCTGCTCCTGAGGTCATTATTTTCAGATGCTCTCCACTTTGAGAGTCTACAGTTTTTTGCTTGAGATAGAAAGAGAAAAGTGGGCTGGAGTTTTGAAAACAACAGGAGGAACTTATGTGCCTACCTGTCACTAAAGCTGTCCCTGTAATATATTTGAAATAGAAAAAAACCCAAACCCTACTTTATGTGAACTCAAACGACAGTGAGACTTGCTAATTCAACTATCTTTTCTTCTTGGCTGGCTACTTAGACAGAAACATCTCTGCCCTCTCCTATTTAAGTTTGTCATAGTTGCACTATGTGCACCCATCTCAGACTGTAGCATTGCTCTGGTGATTTCATTTCAGACTTAATTATCAGTATAATTTTTTCAGGAAAAATGACTTTCAGCAGATGGGTAAATAACAGTATTAGCAATTACCATTATTTTATTGCAGGATTTACAATGTTTGGAAAGACTTATTAATGACTCTGAAGTCAGGTATATTGTCATATCCAAAATATCTACTACATATTATTGTCATTGGGACTTAATCTTTCCTCATGGAGTACAGGGGTTTCAAAAAACCCTAGTGAAAAGCTGAGAGCACAAAATCCTTTGTAATAATAATAATAATAATAATA
>NW_010549417.1:0-3825 GCF_000687285.1 Phaethon lepturus | reverse complement strand
GCAGGCAGAGCTGCAGCAGGGCTGGGCAGCTCTGCTGGGAGAGCCTGGCCTGCGGGGCCTGGAGACGGAGTCAGAGGTGGGGAATGAGCAGCATGAAGAACAGCTAAAGGAGAGAAACAGAGTGAACCGATGAGCAAAGGGAGAGAGGAAGAGGAAGCCAGGAGAAGGCAGCCTGCTCAGCACAGCCGGCCCCGTCCTAGCCCTGGCCCAGGGAAGGAACCCCAGCCTTTGTGCCTGGCTTCTAGAGCAGAAAACGTCTGCCTGACCTGCCAGGTCCAGCGCAGATCATGACATTCATCTGCCTCTAGAAACCAGCGCTGATTTTACAGAGAATGCTGTGCTGGTGTGCGAGCTAGCTGATGGGCACAAGTGACTGAAGAAAAAACCCGATGCTAGGAGCGGTACTGCCACCCCGGGTTTCCTTGTTTAGAGCAGCTGTGGCCAAAATCCCGGCATAGCGGGAAGTGGCACCTGAAACACCAGGAAGCCCCAGCAGGCTGGGCATGGCAGGAACAGGAACCCGATGGGGCTGGCACAGGGGCCAGGCTTCACTCTTGTTTAACAAAACGGTTGCCACAACCTTTGTGGAGCCCTGGAGGCCCAGCCAGACTCCCAGTGCTGCTCCCGAGGCTGGGAAATTGCATCCCAGGCTGGAGGGAGCCCGGGGTGACAAGGACTCACCCGAGGATAGGAAAGAAAAGTCAAATTCAACACACTGGCATGCATAACTGTTCCAGGAGCACTCTGGCAGTCATGCTCTGGCACAGGCCAGCCCCCTCCCTCCAGCCCCGGTGTGACGCAGGCAGACCCTCCCTGCAGGGAGTCGCCTTTTGGGGACGAGGACACCGAGGCATGGGTGGTGGCATGGCTCACCTACACCGAGGGGACGGGACCCTGAGTCCTGGCTCCCGTGCAGCGACCTGCACTCCCCTGTGCAAGTTGTTAGAATTAATGGAACTGCAACCCCCCAGAACAGCAAACTCTGGTTAATGCGGCACACGAGGTGTTAACAAGGAGGGTCTGGAGTACCTGGCACTGTGACAGGAGCAGTAACAGGGGCTGCGGGAGGAAGGGCAGCTGGAACTGAATGGGTGAGAACAACAGTTTATTAAGGCAAGTCCTGCCGACCAAGAGTGCTCGCCATCCAGCTCCCCTGGCGCACGCCCACCGGAGAGAACCCAGCTATTCCGAACATCAGCGATCAAAGGGAAACGCTCAGGGAAGAGGTGCGGTGAGAGCCAGGGAGGGCAGCACTGGTCTGACCAGCGTAACCAGCACTGCTGCCGGTCGGGAGAGCAGAACCGGCCCAGCCATGCACCCGCCCCTTGGCAGCTCCAGCCCCACGCACGGCATCAACCCTGAATCCAGAAGCAGCATGTCCCAGCACGTCTGCCAGGAGGTACAACAAGGGGAGCACACCCAGGCCGGCTGCTGAGAAACCACCGACAGCTGCAGAGCCCAAATCACAGTCCAGTTTGCAGAGAATATGTCACGTCAAGGGGGCAACATATCCCCTGCTTCCACGTGTGACACTGGCTCTCACCAGTGCAGCCACATCCAGCTCCACACGAGTCACCCACCAACCCACAACAGGGACGGCCCTGCCCATGTATCCACTGCCTCTGCCCAACCTCTCCCACACTGCAATCAGGGCTATGTCAGAGGCTCGAGTCCTCGCCTCACTACTGTCTAGAGCAGTAACACGTATGTAGAACTCCCAGCAGCCTCTGTGGGTGACATCCTTTTCTCTGCCCCAGGAACAGTGGCCCAGAAGATGCTTCTAAAGCCTCATTTCTCCACCTTACCCCAAAATGCAGGGTGCTGGAGGAGACAGGCACCAGCCCGGAGCTGGGCAGCTGTTCAACAAGCACCGGACATCGGTGCCTCGTGCCAACAGGCCAGCACGCACGAGGATACTTCCTGCTCCAGGGAGTCTACTGGCACCTCCAAAAGGAGCAACCACCCCTGCCAAGAGCTGAATTGGTCCCAAGCCTGTCATAGAATAGGCTGGACAGGCCTGTCAGCTCTCCCTGTTCCTTCTACACCTCCATCAACCTCTCCCTAGCATCATTTGGGGACATTCCTGTGGTAAGCACAATATTTCCAATTCACCACTTCTCCACTGACCACCCCACCTCTCTGGCCACCTCCACAAATGAAGGCAAGACGCAGGACTCTCAAAGAGCACATGCAATTTTTAAGGGATACTTAACCCAACTGGGCCACAGAGCCTCCCACGGCCTGTCGGCACACACCTGAAAGCTGAAGGCCTTTACTGCTGGATTAAAGACCACTCTCTGCCCATCCTCACAAGGTTTCCATGGACCAGCCAACCTGGTGGTGAAGAATATTCCTGAAGTATAAGGAAACCACCTGACAATTCCCACCCACAGGGCAATTGCTAACCCTGGGCCAGCACCCCCAGCTCCAGCTCCTCTTGTGCTGCTGGATCTCAGAACAGGCGGCTCAGCAGAGAGGAGATAAACACGACAGCCCTTGTACTGGCACACACCCTTCACCTCCACCCTCTGCCTGCAGGACCTACCTGATGACTCCTGTGAGCCCCCGCAGCTACTCCGGCCTCTGCAGCTGCCCGTGTCACTGCCCTGGGAGCTCCCCGTGTCCCCCAAGGCTGGGGGAGCAGCTACTGTAACATTTGCTGCTCAGCACACGCTGCCCAGTCAGCTTCTACCGACCTTGGTGCACTCCATGAAGTTGTTATAAGTCCATGAAGTCTGCTGCTCTCAAGAGCAGCTGAGCTTTGGGGGAGAAAAAGTGTGAGTTGTCCCCAGGACCAACAGAAAAGTCATCCCAGGAAGGGAGGGAGCACGCCGGGAAGTGGCCCCACTGCAGGAATCCCAGCTACGCCTGGAGAGAGACCAGAAGTACAGCAGCTCCCCGGGACCTGACAGTACAGCTGTCACATCAACAGCCGTCACTCAGCCCCACCAGGTGTGGGGGGGCCGCTTCCTCCCCAGGGAAGCTTTCTGCTGGCACCTCACGACTGCCAGGAAGCCCTGACATCCCTTGCAGTCCCCAAATCTAACACAATCTTTGGACAGGCCCCCATTCATGCACTGCGTGGCTCCCCTATGTCAGGTGACAACGCCCAGTCACATATTCCTGCAGCACGTCCCTGCATCTTGGGGCAGGGATGTAGCAAATGCAATGCAGGCACAGAGTTCGCCAACTGGACCACAGCACCCAGGACACTTTCAAGAGAGTCAAGCAGCACAACAGGCAGTGGGTCCCAGTACAGGCTGGAGACTGGCCCCCATCCCACAGTGGGCACAAGAGCCCACACTCGCCTGCCTGTTTCTGAGCTAGCCCAAGGAGCAGCACCGGCCCCCCCAGATGGCATGAGGCCCGTGCAGCAACACTCTCTGACCCTGCTATGACTTTTCAACATGGAGCCACACATCGTCTTCCCAAACTCAACCAGTTCCGGAGCACAAAGGGATTACTAATGTCTGTCCGTGTTCCCAACTGTCCCAGTCACTGTGCGGTCGTCTCCTGACCTGGCTACAGCCGTTTTCCTCCCACTCCCACTTGCTCCAACACTCAAATCCGTATTGGGAATGAAGAAATGCGGTACAGAGTACCGCTGACAGAATGCCCTAATGCCCTTCCCAGTATTTTTGAGACGTGAGGGGGCACAAATCGATATGTTTTGGGTGAGAAACTACAGAACAAACACAGATTTCTTTCGGCCGCAGCAAGCAGCACGACCACAAGGAAGCTGAGCAGAAGGGGACTCAGGCCACGGAGCTGACACCCCGAAGACCTCCGGGGTAAAGCAGGCGAGACTCAAGCCTGTGCCACGGA
>NW_010549416.1:11966-15857 GCF_000687285.1 Phaethon lepturus | reverse complement strand
CAGCCCCCCGGCAGCGGTCGCCGCCAGCCCAGCTCCTCCCGGAGCGGCCTTGCAGCTGCTTCCGCGCTGAGCTACGGGCGGCCAGCCGGCGCCGTTCATCTCGACCCCGGCTTCCACCGGCCTCAGGAGCGAACAGATCTTGCTCGAAAGCAAGGAGTTAGTAAGAATAGGGAATCGCTGTTTGGTTTTTTGTTTGTTTCGTTTTGGTTTTTTTCTCAAAAGCCTTGCATTTCAGAACCAAAACATACCTGTACCTCAAATAAGGCATAATTTAAGCCGGAACACCACCCCATAAACCTGAACAAAAGGGACAACAGTGTTACGAATTCACTTACGTTTTCCAAACGATATGGCTGATTTAGGATGCAACGACACTACAATGTCTAGGCTTTCAGGTCAATTACAGACATGCACAGAAATAACAATAAAGTTATCCCTCAAGAGAATGTATGAGCTGATCTTACAGATACACAAACTCTCCCCATCTATTTTCTCCAAGAGATAATATTTTGCAATTCGGAATAAGTATTTTGCTGGAAACAAAATAGCCAACATTTTTACCATTCTGAACATGCTGAAATTACTAAGATACCATTATCCCACTAGATAAGAGACAAAGACTTGAAAAAATTAAGTTCTCATTCTAGTGACAGCACAGTGTAAGAAGAAAGAATAACTTGAAAAACATTTTTCCAGCAGGAGTAATTTTGCTCATTAAGCACACTACCAAATGTTATTCTAACAGGAGTGGGGAAAAAAAAGCCCTCAAGGCACCTGGGGAGCGTACAAGCCTTCGGGGCATCAGTGTGGCTGTGAGGAGCCCACACCGACTCTCTTGTGCGATTTCCATAGGTGGTGGTTTATACTTTCATTGGCTTAACTAGATATGACACTGCAAAACACTAGTAAGGGTGGCAATTCTTCTGCAACTCTACCAAGAGGAGACCTTTGGCCAGTGTACACTGTATCTGTGGAATCACTCCGTTCATGTAAAAAACATCCCGCCAACAACAAAGGCTGCCAGAAACTCTTAACTGTTACCATCTTTTGGGCCTAGATTTTTAAATATACTTAAGAAGTCAGAGAGAAGTTCAGAGCTGAGGGATCTTTAGATAGAGGGTCCTTCACCCATATAATACTCTCCTGTATTGGTTCCCAACTACAAAATGGAAACAAATTCTAGATGTTAAGATGTTGAACTGAAGCAGCGTTTTCATGCTAAAACCCCAGAATCCAGTGAGAAATGCCACTACGATGGGGGCTTCCAAAAGACTCCAAATCTGGAAAAAAAACCACAAAACCCTAGTAGGCAGGGTGATTAAAATAACTACCCTTATTGATGTCCTAATACATTTACAAAAAAAACACTACAAACATTTCTTAATCTTGGTTATTGCAGGTTAAGCTGGCTACTTTACCCTTAAATTCTGGCCAAAGTAAATGCAGAGTTGTTTTTTCTGTTATGTATAAGAACAAAAATCCTACCCAGATGCTTTTGTTACTTACAGAATATGGGCACTGTAAACATAAGTATTTTTATTTACTGCAAATACTGACTTACATTTGCCAGACCTCTTGTTATTTTACAGAAGGCAAAATACAGTCATTTTGCTTGTATGCATCATATACGATATGTTTCATATTTCAGATTATGCAAAACACACAATCTTTTAAATCTTTCCCCAAAGGAACCTCTCTTATCTGTTACTCATCTACAGAATTTATTTCTGGATCATTTATTTCCGATTTATAATTTGTACTGGGTAACCAAAATTCAAAATAGGATCACAACTTCTAACTGACAGTATTTTTTTGTTTACTCAGCATTCCTCTATTAACCTGAGGGTAACAGAAAATACCCCAAATATTCTAACAAATAATCAGTTATTTTTCTTTTAAAATATATTTAATTAAATGCTTACTTGGTTGGAATAAAATGTATTCAAATTGTTGGTTAGAAGTGGAAGAGCAAGTATGTTTACACATTAAAACTGAAGCTTAAAACACCATAGTATGATTACCTGACAGCTATTAAATGGCTTGCAAGAAGTTATTACTGCCGATTCTCTTTCAGAAGGCCTATGTAACAGTTCCACCCTTAGCATCCTCCCTGTAGTTGTACTTTGTTGTGTCTTTTTTAAACATAAACTTCCCCCTCACTCCCACAAGATCTTGTTTTGGTCTCAAGACCTATTACTAGGATATTTCACACAAGCACTCTATATAAAGAAAATTAAGACAACCCTAAAAATACAAAGTAGTCAGGCAGCCTTCAACAGGGGTCAAATCCACTGCGATAAAAAGAAAAGAATGTATACATATTTTATGGAGGATTCTCTGCTAACGCACTGTTTTCCAAAAGAACAGATAGAAAACATGACTGTGACGTTTTATGAGGGCATTCACAAATGCCTTTAGTACTTCAGCACAAGTTTCATGCCAGCAAAGATTACAACCAGTCACTGGGAGGGGACACCAACAACAAAAAAACCCCAAACCAAACCCAACCCAACCAAAAATCCCAACATCAATGGATCAATGGAAATTAACTGTAACAAATGAAAAGTAGTGTCAGGAAATATACCTGCTTATAATAATTTTAATGTTTTCACAATCAGAACCTTCTTTGAAAGCTACAGACCACATATCATGGAAAAATACATATCTGGTGAAAATAATGATTATCTGCAGAAGAGAGACAAAATACTGTTAAAAAGCAGTATTGAAATGGAAAAGGTCCTCTAACTTCTTTTAATTGTACTTCTCTTGGGTTCAGGAACAATACAGAGCCTGACAGGTGGCATTCTAAATGAAATGTCCTTTTGAACACACTTCATTTCATATGAGAAATGTGACTGCAAACATTGCTGTTCTACCAAGTGCCACTTTAGACACCAATCTCTAATGTAACTGTGCAGCAGTCCCACTGAGCTATAACTGAGCACTGTGAGTCTAGCCAAATGAAGCTATGCGTGTGTGCTACTGCTTTCAAGAGCAGAGAAAATCTTCTGAAAGATGTACCAAAATTAGTTTTAAATAGTTATTTTTAAAGTATACTTTTAAAAACATGCATTCTAAGCTAAAATTAAAAACTCAACAGTATTAGCAAATTTGTTTGAATGATAAAATATTTTCTAATATACCTTCCAAAAGCACAAGTTCTGGATGATAATGCTTCCCACTGAAAAGAAAATTCAGTGCAGAAGAGCAGCATTTGGCAAATCCAGCATTTTCAAAAACAAGCAAATTTGCAACAAGCAGTTTATACAGAATCTGTTTTCTATTACATTATAATGGGTTCAGTAGGTGGAGGAGTGTGGACTGCATACATACTAATATATAAACATGTGGCTGCATCGGTACTCCTATGACCTTGTCAGACATTTCAACACTGTATTTTTAGATTTTCTCTCATACCAACTGCACTGTTAAGTTGGCATTTAATTCCATTATGTCCATTGTTAAAAAGCTAGTCTTCTGCTTCAGCTGCAGCAGTACTTTGAAAAATACATTTTAAAAGACTGTATTTAATCCTCAAATATATTTCCCCATTCATAGCCACGGGCCAGCTTTGTGTAATACAAATAAAGGAGCATGCATCTTTCGCTTGCTAGATGCTAGGCCACTTTAAGGTCCTTTTGACCGACTCTGTAAAACTCCTTGGATTTAGGAATAGCGTATACGTTGTTTAATCTGTCCCTGCTATATAAAGACTTTATTGTGCCTTCTCTCTGTTCTGCTAAAGCCTAGGTTACATGAGGAAAACAGAAGTAAAAAAACATCGCTGAATTGATCCCTTCTGCCCTGGCAGTGATGCCAAACAAACCCCTATGGTATTTCTGGTTCTTGTACCTTAAGTGATTCTTTTATCTCAAATTTTCCTCTTCATTC
>NW_010549416.1:0-11935 GCF_000687285.1 Phaethon lepturus | reverse complement strand
CTTGGTGGGGGCGGGGGGGGAGGGAGGGAAAAGTCATCACATCAAACAAATTGCACTACAAGCAACAGACCTAGGAAGGCCTGGTTTCCTACAGATTTATGTTCTATTTTGGTCTAGAACTTTTCTCAATGTAATTGCCCCAGCTCTCTCCCTATATCCTGTATGATTTCACTCTCCCTGTCCTTTGCAATATATCCATTTCCCCACTCACATGCATATTCCTCTAACCACAGTTCTCTCTCCCCATTCCCTCCTACGTCCTCTGGTGCCAAACAACGTGTCTCACTAGCTGGTCAGTGTGCATATTGACTTCCCCCTTACCAGGCATAACAAGTTTACTGAACACTTCTGATCATAACATCCTTCACCTCTGGGGACATTAACACAGCTCAGGGCCTTTGAAATCGAAACAGTGTGACATCCACTCGATAGTATTACCAGACATCTAATCTTCAAGCCTGCTGATACATGCAGCTTGTCTTTGAAGTTTTAGGTATTAGGAAGTTGCCAAAATCCCAAATTTTACATACTACATCACAAACGCTGAACAAAACTACAAAACAAAGGACACAACTGCAAAAGACAAAAAGCAAAGAGGAATGTGGGAATGGGAAAGTAAAGCTTCTGCTCAAGCCATTTTTGCTTTGTGGAGGAGGGATATATATAATCAGTATACTGAGTGTATACTCAATATACACTAAGTTACATGGGATCACTATTATTCAAGCTAATGAAAAAAAGTGCTCCAAAACAGGTAACACTCCCAAACAGCAGCCTTAGCCACAAGCACACGCCCCTACAACTAAGCTGCGCCTGGAAGGGGCACTCTTGTTCTGTATGCCAACACTGGCACTTGGTCTGCTCCCACAAATGCAGCTACACTAGCAAGAAGTGTAGCCTATTTTAAAAAAAAAAAAAAAAAAAGAGAGAGAGAGAAAAAGCAAAAAAAGGTAATCGGCTTTCAGCCAGTTTAAATTCCCACAGCATCGGAGAAGTGCCAGCCAGTTCTGCTGTAAAGGAAACGGCAAGGACGCACAAGGGTGGCATTAACAGGGAGTAGAACTGGCCCTTCGAGTGTACCTGGCTGCTAGGCTGCCTTATCTGTAGCATGGAACTGCCCTCTTCATCTGCTAGTTAGTTATTCATCGAGCAGATTTTCATTGCAGACATCAATAGAAGTCTACCTGGCTACACTGCTCAAGTCCTTAGGAAACTATATTATCAGTCTTTCCACACTAAGCAAAATAAAGTACCTGAACAGAAAATGTTCAAGATATAGACATTAAAAACATGTTACTTCATGTTTGAAGGCAATATCATTAAACCAAACCCAACGAATGTGTCAATGAAGGCAGCTAGATGCCAGCGCAATATTAAAAAAAAACCAAAAAAACAAAAAAACGCTGTAGGCGTTACAGACACTACTGAATCTAACAGCAGAGGAGCTGACGTGCCTGGGTGCGTGTGGGTGTGACAAAAGGCATACGAATTAGTCTGCTGCACTGTAGCAGATGTCTAGCCGAGCACTGTGACACTGCCTACTAGCAGACAGTTGGGAAAGAAGGAAGAGCAAAGTCCTCCCTTGCTCCATCCAGAAGCCTGTGTAGTTCCTGACCTACAACTGTACACAGGTGACTGCGCTATTGCCACCAACGGACACATCCTTCAACAAATCTGCGTGACTGCAAACCTGCACAGTACTTTCAGCCCCAGCCACATATTCTGGCAGCAACTCTTCAACGGAAGTATTCGCCATGAGGAAGGAAACACACACCACATTTTACTGTGCTTGTAACCTGCCATTCCCTTACACCATGGAGAAAAAAAGTCCAATAAACAGTGGTGAAAAACTATTGCCTATCAGTTTCTTAATTTCATTTAAGGTTTGATACATGACCATCACCATTTCCTTGTCTGCTATTTCTCTTTCCCTGACTCGAGAAGCTCAAGTCTATTTACTGCATCCCATTTGTACTGCTGGGGGAAGAAAAACAAAACAAAAAAAATTACCTTCTAGTTTTAATGGGATTGCTGGAATTGTGTTACCAGAACTACATAACATGCATGTCCATGTATAATGAATGCGTACAGCTGCATAATTACATTTTTAAAAAGCTTATAATTACTCTTTAGAATGCTGCTTCAAAATTGGCTTAAATTTATTTAAGACTGTGCTGCCCCTCTCCTCTCCCCTTATTCCTCATATGGTATCATGGTGATCTGGGACTACTGAAAATCCAGGCATTTTTTATAGGGTTAGTTTTCAGCCAGATTAGCAAACAAAGACAACCTTCCACCTGGCCACAAGTACACTAATGCAAAAGTGACAGTGGAAACACACAGACAAAGGGAAGAGAGAGACGAAAAAAAAATTTTTTAAACACCATAAGCAGATAGGTGCAATCTAAAGTTGGAGGTTCACAGCAAAGAGCTGTTTAGAAAACTATCTAAGATCTCCCCAAGTGTTAACACCTAATTTAGAGCCTATTACTGTTTTTCCTCTGTCTGAATTAAATTACATTACACTTACGGTAGCTCATCTGATATTTTAACATCCAGGCATCCAGTACCACTACAGCCAGTTTACAACACCTGTACCGGCTACAAGTTTCATCACCTCAGCATCCACTCCCCTTCCCATACTATTTCCAAACACACAGAACAGGCCCCATCACTTGCTGCCAGAGGGGCTGTTAGCACCTCTCTGCCACAGAGGTACCTGCCGATTTCTTCCTGGGAGCCCAGAACTGGCCAGGGCCTTTCAGACATGTCTCACCACTGCTGAGCTGAAGGGCATCATCACCTCCCTCAACCCACCCACAACACCCTCTCCACCACAGCCCCAGGGGGGTGCTGGCCACCTTTGCCAGCTCATGTTCAACTTGGTATCCAATATGAGCCCCAGGTCCTTTTCTGCAAAGCTGCTTTCCAGGCAATCAGTCCCCAGTCGATACCAGTACATGGGGTTATTCCTCCCCGGGTGCAGGGCTTTGCATTTCCTTTTGTTAAGCTTCATGAGGTTCCTCTCTGCTCACTTCTCCAGTCCATCCAGGTGCCTCTGAGCGGCTGCACAACCACCTGGCCTACCAAACACTCCTCCAAGTTCTGTATCACTTGCAAACTTGCTAAGGGTGCACTCTGTTCCATCATCCAGGTTGTTTATGAAGATGTCACACTGTACTGGCACCCAGCATCGGTTCCTGGGGCACACTGCTGGTGACTAGTCTCCAGCTGGACTTCATGCCACTGATCACAACTCTTTGAACTTGGTAGGTCATCTAGTTTTCAATCTATCTCACTGTCCATTTGTCTAGTCTGTACTTCCATGAGTTTGCTGATGAGGATGTTACAAGACACACTATCAAAACCATTACAAAAGTCAAGGTAAACAATATCCGCTGCTCTCCACTCATTCACTGAGCTAGTCATTTCATCACAGAGGGCTATCAGACACCTACCAACATCACCTGTGCTGACCTGCTGCTCATCCTGACCCATAAGCTCTCAACTGACTCCTCATACACCCCAAAGGCAGAGCTCCAAGAATTCCCATGGTGCTCTCAGAAAAAAACCCACAACACCTTGCACGCCTTGCCATCCCAGTGTGTCCTTCCTGGAGAGCCCATAACCAGTCCTCACAGCACTCCAGCCACGTCAGCTTTCCCACCACATCCCTGATCTCAACAGGACTGCAGCCAAGCAACCACACACAGACCTCTGATTTCTCCTGTTTTTGCCCAGACTTTTCCACAACGTATGGCAAACAGAGTGAAATCCAAATAAAGTATTAAACTTAGTTTGTGCGGAGGGAAACTTCATACTGTCTACACTTTGGTAGTCTGAAACGTCATGTCACTCTATGACAAAGCCACAGACGCTGGAAGGAAAAAATCAATAGTGACAATGGAACGATAACTACTTTTAGAAAGGAAACGTATGGATAGATATGGAAAGAAAGGCTATGCAGCTATATACAGAGAAAGAACATACACAGTTCTGTTGCTCGACCTCCAGGTACGAACCTTGTTAGAGGAGTGCTCTGGAGAAGGACAAATGCTATCTCTGCCCACCTGACCCTCCCCACTACACTCCAGAGCTCAAACTCAGCAAGCCTTTCTCACCACGCTGCTGCTCTTCTGCCCACACTCTGTCACCTGAGCCCATCCACTGCCCTGCCCCAAGCCCCACTTCTGCTCTTTCAAATCCTCAGGAGACCCTACCATCTGTATTTGCAGCACACCCACCACTTCTCATTGAAAGTAACCCAAAGGAGAATTATTTTACCTTCAGTCGTTCCAAGCACACATAGTAAAAAATATCTTCCTGTAAACAATTACTTCTTCCAAAAATATATACACTTTGAAAACGATATTCAACATTTCTGAAAACCATGACATTTGTGTTATATATCAAACTTTAAAATTTTGGCTAAAATTCTTTGAACAAGAGTCACTTTGGCTGTTATCTTTTTACAGAGCAAAAATCATCATAGGTTCTTAGACTAACTAAATCACCCTTTACATCAGCACTCAAGCTCAAAGACCTGCTCTAACGTAAGTAAATCTCAGTACCAACAGGTAACTGATGAACACCAACATTGTCAAAACAGCACAAAGAAAAAAAGAACACAGAGAAAAATGTAAAATTACACATTTTTATAACTTGCTTAATAACTTACAGAGGCCTTTTCTAACTAAAATGGTGTAACATTAAGATACCGTATAAACACACGCTGTGGATATATACTTAAATGTATTTAGTGCGTATTACAGTCTCAACTAGTTCCTCGTTATTGAGATGTAGGAAGAAGCAGAGCAGTGTAATTCCACAGTTCATCTGCTGCAGACTGTCTTGTGCCTTCCTCTGGAGCAATACTGCTGGCCAGTGTTAGGAACAAAACATTTGAGGCAGGTTTCTTAATTTGTAACATTCTTTTCTCACTAGTGCACCCTCATTTCATATATTTTTACTTGGTATTTTTCCTGTAACCTACCTCACCTCTGAAACTAAGTCAGCAGAAATTAAAAGCTACTCATGAAGAACCACCAAGAAAGAAAGAAAATCACAGAATTTCATTACAGCAAACAACCGTACACCCTACAGATGCTCAAGGACAAAGAAGAAAATTCTTACATCAGCTTACCAGCTCTTCCCTCCACCCCAGGTTCCTAAGACTATTACCAAAAGTATTAGTGAGAGATGTAAATATTATACAACAGCATTTGAAACTTTGAGAAAAAGTTGACTAATGCCATTTCTGCAGCAGAACCTCTGGCTAAGGAATGCACAGCTGCTGAGCAGATGTATAATTTCAGCATTTAGATTCCATTATTTCAAGGGTGATTTTTTTTTACTAGATGTTTTCAGATTTTCTATTTCCATCTGTTTTTTGACCTCCCTCAGTTTAGTCCCCTCCCTTCTGTTTTAGTTCATTATGCAAAAATAATTTTCTAAATTAGAAACATCTCTACATTTAAAAACTTGTGAATTTGAAGAGAGGTGGGGGAGTAAAGCAGGGCCAGGGGCGGAACAAAAACAGACAGTTCAACAGAGGCTTGGGTTTGAATAAAAATTGTCCTGTCTGGGTTGGGTTTTATTTTGCAGTTCCTGGTTTAACCCAAATTGGCGAGTCTCTAACTGCATTCCTTCCATGAAACTTTAAGAGCAGGAAACTGAAGAGTATCAGCTATATGGGAATGTTCCTACACTTCACCAGAGCCCTCTGCCCTAACTTGAGTAGGACAATGTTCCAGGTTTTGATTCTTTCTTTTTAGAGTCATATTAAATTAATTATAGTTGTAATCTTAAAAAACCCGATTAACTCACCATGTACCAAAAAAGCTTTACAAAACATGTAAAGATTAGTGTAAACCAGTATCAGTGGTTGTCAACTTAGATCAATTAAGTAAAGAATCGATTAACACAAAAGTAGTAAAAAAAAGTAATTTAAATGGAATTAGCATTGTTCAAAAATATTTCCATTCATCTAACCAAGTAGAAGACTAGGGCATACAACACTGTCTTCAGCTTCGGTCCATGCTATAAGTTTTAAGAATTATCACTAGTAGGATCACTGGTTCAGCTCAGCAAATGTGACAGACTGGCTTAAAAACCGATCAAATCTTTATTTTAATTTTAAGCTCATGATAGTAATTTGGCTGGGTTAGGAACAATCTTCAATCCTAGTGGATGGCATCCACTTTAGAATATTCCTACAGGAAATTTTCTATAGGATATTCTCACAAAAAAAAATAATAAATGGTTGTCAACTTGTAAATATAGAAAACAAAATAAGAAAAATACATCAATACGTAAAAACAAAAAGCGCCTTTTTGTTCTGTGAGATTTATTGTTTGCTTTGACTCCAAGAGATGAGACATTCAAAACAAGTTTTAAAAAATATTTCAAAGCAATATAAATAAACTCCTAATAAAACTTCTCCTATCCTCTATCATCAGGGACATTTCCACTTAACATTCAGTACCACTACTGAATTTTTTTTATTGCTAAAATCCCTTCAATAATCTGAACCGAATATAGTCCATGTTTTGGGTGTTGAGTATAAGAAGAATGGCTGCACCTCATTAGCTGGCAGTGCCTTCCCGTGCCCTGTCCCGATCCCATCTTGTAATTAACTCGCAGTTGTCCCTACCAGTGTCTGACAGCAGCAAGGACTGTACCTCGGACAACATAGAGAAGGATACCGGAGGGTTTCTGAAACCTTCTGCAAGGCAATCTGTAAGGGATTAATGTCTCTTCCATGAAGAAGGATATGCAGCAAGGCGGAACACGCTTTACACAGCTTTCTGGTTTTCTCATTCACATTTCCAGTCACTGAGGTTCACTCTGTCTTCTTCCGATAAACCACTCCTGCTCTCATATTACTCCCCAAATTCTTTCATTTTCAAGCATAGGGAACAAGGGGACATATACAGTATTTCCTCTTTTCAGTATTCTTCCTGACAAACAATTCCTTACAACTTACCTGTTCATGCTTCCTTCTCAAACCCTCTATAGACCTGCATAACAACAGGGACACTGCCTATGCCTCTGCATCACCACTGCACTGTGAATTCCCAACTGAACAATCTTTTTCCTGAATAGGAAAAAGAACAATTAATTTAGAAAATTACACTGAGCTGATTCACTACTTCTATGTCCCTGAAATTCTGACCCCAAGTACATAACATGCTCACTTGCACAACACATCTTTCATGAGCAGAATACTAATTCTCTGCAGAAGTGAAATCTCCAGACGACTTCAGTCCTCCAGAAGTCATTTGGACCCTGCCCACTCATTTCCAGTCAAGTTTGGGATCAGCCTCTCAGAGGAAGCGTGAAGGCCGATGAACATTTTTAGGTGTTTTTTTTTTTCAAATCGAGAGAGAGTTGTTAATAATTAACACTCTAAAGACAAGAGAAAACAAATTTAGACCATTTCAACAGCTGCAGCAGCGAAAAGGAAGTCTCTTCCATGAACCAGGTCTGTATCCTGACACGTATCTTCTGAGGCTTTCTTTGGTATTTCTCTGACTTATTCCTGCTACATCTGCTTGTATTTTTATCGGCCAAAACATGGCAAGATCAACAGTTTTCTCTTTAGGATGGTGAACTGAAAGAATACAGACACAAAGAATTGCTAGTTGCTTCCACATTTTATGCTAATAAAGTTAGCTGAAGCCATCATGTAAAGCAGTTAGCTGAGAAGACACTAAGAAAATTTAAGTGATTTCAAATTTTTGTAAAAAGCATTGCTGCTCTTGTAACATATGATGCAAATTATGCTATAGTACTGCAGAGCTGAGTTAGTAATACTGATTTTTTTCCCCTTTTAACGCACAGCCAACTCATCATATACTAAAATTACATTTAAACCTACTATATTTTTCTGTGTTTTGGGAAATTCTTTTTTGGGGCAAAAAATAAGCATCAGAGCATTCAGCCACATGCTGCAGGTATGCACCCTATGAACTACTACTTCACAGATTTTGTCTTATCAGAACCTTTTAAAACAGTTAAACAAAGTTCATACCCTTCATGCTACTCGGAACACTTTCCCCCTCCCATGAACACAACCACCAGTGAATTCAGCACAGGTAGCAGACTCGGCCGATGGCTCGCAGGAAGAGCTCCATAAAGCCCATCACTTTCACTCTAACAATAGATATCACTGCAGAAATTCTGAGGTGGTAACATGTTGGACCTTAAGTAAGGCTTTGCCATTGCTTCTCCTTTCATCATGCATATACAATCTATGAACTAGAGTTTCTTTTGGCACTTTAACACTTATTTTGAATTTTATTAACCAGACCATCATAAAACAGTAAACTTAACCGAAATGCACAGAATTCAAATTAAATGGGACGACAACTATAAGACAGCCATTAGAAAAATGGCAAGAAATAAAACTATCTGGATTATAAATCTGAAATAGAACAACCGTATTTTTCATACCATTTGTGTACAGATGAAACAACTGGGTCATAATCAGAAACTCAAGCATCTTATCACTACAACATAAATGAAGTTCTCTGTCTTCTCGATATATCAAATATATGATGACCTAAAATGCTTCAGTGTCATAAACATACTAGAATGAATTTCAATACATCTATCAAAGATACACTGAAGACTAATAGAATAATTGCTTTGTTTTGCTTTTGGGGGACAGTAGACATAAAATACACCAAACAGGCTCAGTAAACACACCCAATGAGGTGCTGGGAAGCCAATTCACAAGGAAGACCATTCTGGCAAGTCGGCACCTTTTCCCCCAGTTGATTGTCAGGTCAGCAGCGGGACAGCTATTTGTTTGTGTCCAACTAAACCTCTTGAGAATTACATACATGCAGAGTACAATGTACTGAGAAGATGTTTCTGGACTGAATCTCTCACTAAATGGCTATTCCATAGATCTTCTCAATAACAGCATTCAGACCACTAAAACGATGTTTTCTGTACGATGAAGACAAAAGAGGTGATTTTTCAACTTTCTGCCCAGTTTCAAGGATCACCTATTCCAGTCTCCATATTATTTTTAAAGGATATAATATAGCAGGTTAAATTTTACATTTGTTTTCAGTTGTAAACATTTTTCAGAATAAGTAAGACTACTTTGTGTCTGAGAATATCAAACCCTCAACAGACTTCACAGCAACTCTTAAGGGACTGCAACAAAACCAGGCAGAAAGAAATTCCCTGCTTTCCCTTTAAAGCACTAACCATCGTGGAAGGCACAGAAGATATCATTGCGACTGGGGGACCATCAGCATGAGTGTGGTGGGGCAACTGCTGAGGGTTCTGCAGATCTTGTCCAAGAAAGGAAAAAGTGGAACGACTACATCAGCAGCAGTGAAAGGAAAAGTTTGCTGTCAGGCCACCAAGCACATGCACTCCGCGCCCACCCCCAAGCCCTGCATTTTGGGAATATTAGCAAGTGAAACAAGGCTCTAAGTACTCTATCTGTGCCCACATACAACAACTCTGACATGATATATCTGTAAATTACTGAGTTTCTTCTGTCATTTATTTACAGACGACCATAGGGTAAGTGAAGAAAATCCCCAGCACCAAAAATATGCCCTCCTTTTTTACTGAAGAGCCAAGAAATACCAGATGCTTTCCCAGATATCCAGATAGAAAGGACAGATCTTCAGCTGATGCTTGACATAAGCAAGGGAGAAACATGCACATTTGTAACACGTTCCCTGCCACGTACCATCTGGTCGCATTCATCCATCTACGCTTTCCAGCAATTTACCAAAGAAGTTACTGCAGCTCCATGTGTCAGACCTCTACCTGCTTTTGGAAGGAGATACTGTCCCCCATCATAAAAGTTTCCAGCCACAACGATGAACAAAAGAAAAGGAGGGGTGGGAGTTTTTTTCTTCCGTTTGTTTGCTTTTAAGGGCTTTGGAGAGGGCGGGTTTGTTTCTCTTGGAAAGCCCGGCTATACCAAAATTAGTGCAAGCACTAATATCTGTTCTTTGATCCCTTCTGTGAAGGGGATGTACGCAGATCCTCCTATCTACATGTTTGTGCCCTGCTATGCCTCGGGAAGCTGTAGAGATCTTAGTTACACTGACTGACGCACAATTTAAGAGAGATTTCATTAATTCAGAATTATTTAATATCACTATTTAAAAAAAACTTTTTTCTTTTAAAATATCCATATAGTCTGCACTGATTTCTCATTACAAAAAAACAATTTCGTGAGTATTTAGCAAGTCCTTCCCTACGGTTTTTTTAACACTACACAGCCACAGAATCTGTATGCTGTTTCTTGGAAAACAAATAAAACATTACCATAATTCCTAATTTTAAATAAGAGAAAAAAAATAATTTTTTTAAAAAAATCAATTTACCATCAATTGCTTAGCTTTCAGGACTCTGGGAAGTAGACAAAGCTATCTATTGCATCTTCAAAATCCTTTTTTCTTTGCAATGCAATACTCCATGACATTTCATACAGCACTAATGCTCATCTACAGCAAACATAGGTCCATCTTGAAAGAAGTTAGCAGACATTGTTTATTGCACATCTGAACAAGCACCATATTCAATCCCAAAAGTGATCAAAATTTTGTTAGCCCTGAAGTAGTTCAATAAATACACCAACTACTATTCCCAAATGTCGGTATCCAGAAAAAGCACACATATTGTTTACACACTACCATATTGAGTATTTTAAATTCTCCTAACAAAGCACACCATTTCTCATTGCAAGGATCTTGCAAAGCAGCATCAAAAACATTAGGATTCGGGTCCCATATACTGATTTTAAGAAACTGTATGCGCTAGCTACATACTGTTTTAGTAAACACATATTTGATCAGTGAATTCCAAGTAACAGGCTATTTCAGGCTTCCGATTTTCCAACAGTTTTCCTCTCTAATTTGAAAAGGGCCTGGACCAGATAACATCCAGAGGCCCCCTTCAAACCTAACTGACTTCACAATTAAAAAAAAAAAAATTTCCGATCCAGCCACATATATTCACTGTCCCTGGAACAGAGCAGCCAGCGGGACATACTGAGGGCTGGCAGCTGAATCTCGCAGCTGTGCAAGAAGATCCTCCACAAAATTTCAGACTAGAACTCAAAGCCTACCAGGTTGTATGTCTCTATATAATTACATACAAAATACATACACACTCACATAACAAATGAAATGTGGTGAATAACCTAAGAAAAAGTTACAAAAGAAACAAACATATAAGAACAAATACATTGCCAGACAGAATTTTATCCAGATTGCTACAAATGCCACAAAATGGGGTATTTCTGGCTATGGACTTGATAAAGTATCTGAATATAAATTGCTCTCACATTAACTTTTTTGTTCCAGGGCTAGGTTCTACCTACAAATCAGGCAACATTTTCAATCCAGCAGTCTCTTCCTCGTCTAAAAGAGGGGTTTCTCTCTTCCTACAAGTAACAGGCCTGAACAATCCCTAGGACACTAACTTGATGAGAGAACTCCAAAATAATTACCTGTCCATAGAGAACAAAAAAATATAAATTAGAAATGCAATCAAGCTACACTGGGAGTAATCGTCACACAACTTTCGACAAAGTGACAGGCAACTGCTGACTAGAAATACAACTTATCACCATCCCCTGCTGCTGGATTCACTCTTAATTTTACCACCACCAAAAAAAATAGTATCAGAGTGGATGATTGAAGGGTAGTAAAGAGCCATTCATGTTTTTAAAACCTCTTCAACAGATTTTGTAATCAGTTATGAAACTATCGTACTTAATCTGTACTCAACAGTATCATCTTTTACTACTAAGGTACGTACAATGATTTGGGTTTATTGTTTCTCCAGACGAGAGTTTTTTTCGTTCGCATCGCTCCGCGGCAGCAGATCTGGGAAGCCAGTGCAGAAGGGAGACGAAGCACCTTACCCCTCGCACCCTTCGTCCCGGCACGGG